>NC_081322.1:30681530-30949030 GCF_026419965.1 Kogia breviceps | reverse complement strand
GACACCTGCTTTGTTCAAATTTGGAGCTAAATGGTACAACTCAGAAACCTCTATTAACAGTGAGAAAAAAATTAAGAATTGAAATTGCTTCTACACTATTATTTATTGTTCTAAATCATGAAGACTGACTGAGTAGAAGCTCTTCGTTCATAATTGAAACTAAGTCAAAAAGAAAGAGCAGATTCAATGAAAACAGGCTATTCAGAGATAGTTACCATCAGTCATTTGGAATTCCAGTATGGCTTTCTTCCCAGTATCAGAAGCTGCAGAATTGAGTTAATTGATTGTCTTATTGTCTACTGTAAACAAATTATGGTCCCATACAAACTATTCTCATATTAGGCCACATTAGTCAGATCATTGAGGGCACCATATATGACTGGGAAAAAGTTAGGGGTGGTGTGGGGTATAAGGAGAAAAATAGAAAATTTCAAAAAATCAGCAGAGACCTCATGGTCTAACCTCACTTCTAACCAAATTTAACTCGTGCCTGGTGTCTTCTAAAAATGGCAGTGCACCAAGGAGGGAAAGGGGGGCGGGTGATGAACTGGGAGATTGGGATTGACATACATACACTAATATGTATAAAATAGATAAGTACTAAGAACCTGCTGTATAAAAAATAAACAAAATTCAAAAAACAAATTTTTTTTAAAAAAATGACAGTGCATTATATAAAAGAGAGAAGCCCTAAAGAAAAGATTACTGATTATAGTCTCAATGGCAATCTTTCAAATCCATAGCCAGGGAAGAGGGAGGAGCCCAAAAGAATGTTAAAGCTTGTTTAATCCCCATATGTGCCCATTAACTTCACAAAAAGAAAACTGCTCCCAGTCATAGCCCCAACCCCTGCTGGTCATCTCACAAATGTGCCACTAGTCACACACAAAAGAATGTGGATGGCTCTTGTCACAACTTCTAAAATTCATGGTGGGAATAAAGTGATTATGTCTACTTGTTGAACAATGCTCAAGCAACCAGTCAAAAGCTTTAAAGATTCTCTTTCTTTGTTTCCTCTTGTTTCTTTTCTGTTTGTTTTATCCCAAACTAATTTCCATTTTTGGAAGAACTGCATTTTCTGAAGAAGAAAATGTGTGTTATTTTTGCTTCATGACAGAGGGAGCAAGTAAAAAGTGGGGGTGACTAGAAAAGTGAACTGTCATACTAGATCAACAAGTTGGAAACACAATTTAAAGCCATTAAATATGCCTACTTAAAATATGGAAACATCTTTTTGAGTTCAAGGTCCTCTGGTCCTCAGAAATTATTTTTAATTTGACATAGAATGTTTTGTAGGTTATAAAGACAGCATAGAGAATAAATGAATTTTTATTCAATGTACAAATATACAGATTTTAGGTAGCTCTTTTTCTCAATATTGTTAAATGAGGTTATTTAATGGAAAACTAGAAATGTGCAAGTAAAAAAAGGGGGAAAAATAAGTTATGGTTGTTGATGACCAAAAATATGCCAAGATGTGAGAAAATTGTTTTATTAAAAGGCTCTTGGATGCCAATCCTCTTCTTAACCCACTAGAATCGTTCTAAGAGGTTAGCATACACAGAGCATCATCTTGCATCCAGAACATTGCCATTAATTTATGATTCTATAGCTAGCAGAAACAACCTGGTTGCAAATTTACATGCTCTGGGCATCAAATAAACTAATTAAACCGATCTATACAGTAACTGTCTTCTACTGTTTACTGATTAAAAAGCCCTTGAAATAATGAGAATTCCTTGCAGTAGGAAGGTTTGGACCCATGAGCTATGATGACTATCAATGGTCTCAGAACTCCTCCTGGAGGACACGAGGTTAAGAGGCAGTGAGGAGGAAGAAAATGCCTGGGCTGCCTCTCAGAAGTCACTGTTCTTCTGAGCCTCTGACTCAGAGACAGCGTGACCTGTTTCAGAGTTTAGAGCTCAGATTCTCCAAGGTCACCAACAATACTCCTTAACTAAAATTTCAAGGGAGCTCAGAAGATTCTTTAGTTAAATGTCTTACACAAGGGCTAAAGCTCTAAGGGAAAGTTAGCTATAAATATATCCTATAAGAATAATAGGGGCTTCCCTGGTGGCGCAGTGGTTGAGAGTCCGCCTGCCAATGCAGAGGACATGGGTTCGTGCCCCGGTCCGGGAAGATCCCACATGCCGTGGAGCAGCTGGGCCCATAAGCCATGGCCGCTGAGCCTGCGATCCACGACAGCAGAGGCCACAACAGTGAGAGGCCCGCATACCACAAAAAAAAAAAAAAAAAAAAAAAAAGAATAATAGGACATACTTACTCAGCTTGTCCATAATTTATACTTTTTTTCCTAAAATTTGTTTGATTCAGGTTCAAAGAATTTATGATTCTGGCAACAGCATAATGAGGAATGTTAGTGTTCACAGACAGAAGAGAATTTCTGATGATTTTCAGAATTGTATGACTGTCACCCTATACGCTAGGAATCCTCAACTACCAACGTTTGGGGTAATATTTTCTTACATTTCATAATGAAATATGAAAGCTAAAAGAACATTCTGAACACTTTTCATAACATTTAGAGTCCCCAGAACACTGAATAACCTGAGCAATGTTTTATGTTCACTTTCTGTATGTAAACACTCTGCACTTGAAAAGACAGTATAGTTTGAACTATTCTAGTGTAATGTTGTTTTAAAACGTGTATAAATACCTACCTGGTTGAGAGTCCCTGCCAACTTTTAGCATGAATTGAATCATCACTAAGAAATTTTCCCCAAAAAAGTATACAATGAAAATTCTTATGTAGCCATTAGGTGCAATTACCTCTTATAGTAATGTCTAATGTCCTGTAAGGTACTAATGCTCATTCAAAGCCAAAAGGACAGATCCCATTTTTCAGCAAAATAGAAATCCTTAAATCATTAGTAGCTGCTGCTAAAAAAATAACAGAGCATCCTTTTAAAGTTTGAGTGTTAGTTCTGTACTCAAATCCCTCATTTAGCTCTGATTCATAACTAGACAAGACAGGAACGATATTACTGCTTTGAAGTGCAATACTATCATATCATGATTATTTTTGTTTTAAACTTATCTCTTTTTGGGGGGTACCCAAATGTAAATTGTTCTTGTCTTTTGGACATGTATTCAGATTTTAGGAAAATAATTTATGGTGAATAAAAACAAATAAATTATTAAAATTCTGTTAGAATTAATGTCCCCCTCCCTAGAGACTCAATGTTTGGACAGGCCAAATCTCATATTTTCTATTTAATGGACCAATGTAGATATTTGGAAAGTATCTGTTCTTGGATTGGAAGAATCAACATTGTGAAAATGACTCTACTACCCAAAGCAATCTACAGATTCAATGCTATCCCTATCAAACTACCAATGGCATTTTTTACAGAACTGGAACAAAAAAATTCACAATTTGTATGGAAACACAAAAGACCCTGAATAGCCAAAGCAATCTTGAGAACGAAAAATGGATGTGGAGGAATCAGGCTCCCTGACTTCAGACCATACTACAAAGCTACATTAATCAAGACAGTATGGTACTGGCACAAAAACAGAAATATAGATCAATGGAACAGGATAGAAAGCCCAGAGATAAACCCACACACATATGGTCACCTTATCTTTGATAAAGGAGGCAAGAATATACAGTGGAGAAAAGACAGCCTCTTCAATAAGTGGTGCTGGGAAAACTGGACAGGTACATGTAAAAGTATGAAATTAGAACACTCCCTAACACCATAAACAAAAATAAACTCAAAATGCATTAAAGACCTACATGTAAGGCCAGACACTATCAAACTCTTAGAGGAAAACAAAGGCAGAACACTCTATGACATAAATCACAGCAAGATCCTTTTTGACCCACCACCTAGAGAAATGGAAATAAAAACAAAAATAAACAAATGGGACCTAATGAAACTTAAAAGCTTTTTCACAGCAAAGGATACCATAAACAAGACCAAAAGACAAGCCTCAGAATGGGAGGAAATAGTTGCAAATGAAGCAACTGACAAAGGATTAATCTCCAAAATTTATAAGCAACTCATGAAGCTCAATAACAAAAAAATAAACAACCCAAACCAAAAATGGGTAGAAGACCTAAATAGACATTTCTCCAAAGAAGATATACAGAGTGCCAACAAACACATGAAAGAATACTCAACATCATTAATCATTAGAGAAATGCAAATCAAAACTACAATGAGATATCATCTCACACTGGTCAGAATGGCCATCATCAAAAAATCTAGAAACAATAAATGCTGGAGAGGGTATGGAGAAAAGGGAATACTCTTGCATTGCTGGTGGGAATGTAAATTGATACAGCCACTATGGAGAACAGTATGGAGGTTCCTTAAAAAACTACAAATAGAACTACCATATGACCCAGCAATCCCACTACTGGCATATACCCTGAGAAAACCATAATTCAAAAAGAGTCATGTACCACAATGTTCACTGCAGCTCTATTTACAATAGCCAGGACATGGAAGTAACCTAAGTGTCCATCAACAGATGAATGGATAAAGAAGATGTGGCACATATATACAATGGAATATTACTCAGCCATAAAAAGAAATGTAACTGAGTTATTTGTAGTGAGGTGGATGGACCTGGAGTCTGTCATACAGAGTGAAGTAAGTCAGAAGGAGAACAACAAATACCGTATGCTAACACATATATATGGAATCTAAGAAAACAAAAAAATGTCATGAAGAGACTAGGGGTAGTATGGGAATAAAACACAGACCTACTAGAGCATGGCCTTGAGGATACTGAGAGGGGGAAGGGTAAGCTGGGACGAAGTGAGAGAGTGGCATGGACATATATACACTACCGAACGTAGGGTGGATAGCTAGTGGGAAGCAGCTGCATGGCACAGGGAGATCAGCTCGGTGCTTTGTGACCACCTAGAGGAGTGGGATAGGGAGGGTGGGAGGGAGGAAGACGCAAGAGGGAAGAGATATGGGAACATATGTATATGTATAACTGATTCACTTTGTTGTAAAGCAGAAACTAACACACCATTGTAAAGCAATTATACTCCAATAAAGATGTTAAAAAGAAGTATCTGTGCATTATACAATAATAATGCTTGATTTGCCTCTCCCACAGGATTATTTTGAACATTAAGTAAGATAAAGTATATAAAAGTACTTTATACATTGTAAATAAATAGATTTTTAAAGGACTATTTACTGTTATTTTCCAAATAACATCCTCAACATATAGAATATATCTGTATTAATTCTATTTCCTATTATTTTCAGGTGTTTACCCATCAATATTGATATGCCAAGTTCATCTTCCTTTCTCAGCGTGAGAGGTTCAAGGAAGGCTCACCAGAGAAATCTGGAAACTTCAGCTGAGACTTCTAGCTGTAAACTTCATCCTGGGTGCTATCAACAGTACAAACCACTAAAATGCTTTTCTGTCTTAATTGCTTAACAGTACAGTTACTTACTTTCTCAGGCTAATGTAAAATGATCTTGAGACTTCTTTTCAATATATAACTATGCCACTCTGAAGAGTAAAATGGACCAAGGCTGTCACTTTAGAAAGCACAGGGCAGAGCTCCTAAAAAATGAGACGTAGAAAGGTATTGGAGGAACCTGAGAAAATACTCAATGCATGAAAAGCTGCTGATGGGGTTGACCCTGGGCAGACAAGGAGAAATTTAGGTCACATGAAGCCCAGGAAGCAACCAGGCCCACAGTGTGAAGCAGGTCTGCTTCATTTGATAGGAATTTTGTGCCCTGAGCAATATCATCCTGTTAAAAGGGTACAGTAGGAATGGAATCCTGCTCACTCTTCTCACACTCTTGCTCTTTGTAGCTGCCTTGTATTCCTCTTGAAAACATTTTTTTCTTAATATGCTCCTCAATTTGTATGCTAGGAGGCTGCTGGTCCTTACTCAGAATGGCAACTTTTTTTCGAATTCTTCCAGCTAGAGAGAGAGTATTTTTTTATCATTTGCAGAAAGGTGCAAGATAGATTGGTGGTGGCTCTGGGCTGAAGACAAACTCAGTAGCCTACCTATTGCTTCCAGGGAAAAGATCACGTGAAAGGTATGTCCCTAAAGTGGGCTGTCATCCTGCAGAGAGTCTATGAAGTGGCTGTGAGGCAATTTGTGAAAACTAAGAACCCTGGAGTTAAATGAATTGTGTGTATCAAAATAATTCCCAGTGAAACTATAAAATTCTACTTTAGTACTTGAAAAGACCCCAGATATCATGGACTGGGGGTAGGGTGAGGGTAAGAAACGTGTTATTCTCCCAGAAAAGGAGGTAACTAGCCTTTTTTTCCTTAAATACTTCTCTCCCACACTAGCTGTAAGTTTCATGACAGATGCTATGTGTTTTTGACCACTATATACACTTGACCTAGCAGAGCTCAATAATAGTTGCATAGTGCTCACTGTGAGCCAGGTACTATCCTAAGCACTTTACATTTAATAACTAACATTATACAATATTCCTAAAAGGTATGTCCTATTATTATTATTCTTAATTTGTGGATAAGGGACTGAGGCATAACTGAGCTTAAAGCAACCTGACGATAAATCACACAGGTAGGGCTGGGATTTGAACCCAAACAATCTAGCCTAGCCCTCTAGTCTGCCCTCTTAATCACCTCTATACTATTCTAAATAAATATTTTTATGAATAAATGCATGAATGAATGAATGACCTAATTGAGTAAATTCAGAGAACTATTATGTAATCTTAACTACACTGAATTTTAAATTATTTTTGGTCTCTGGGAAAATATCAATTGGATACCCAGTGCTTCAGAAGTTGTGCCCCCTGACTTATATTACATTGGAAATACAGACAAGTGAGAACATTTTAGTAGCAGAGTGTCTCCAAGAACTGTGATGAGAAAATATAATCAGCTATGGGAGCACAGAACTAGGGTGTCCAGTCTAGTCTTGTGGGGGGCAGGGTGGGAGTCAGGAAAAGCTTTAAAGAGGAAGGAATATCTCAACTGAAATGAGATATAAAGGATGATCAAGACAAAAAGGAAGGAGGGATGTTCTAAGCGAGTATGACAACCAACTGGATAAATAGCAGAGCGCGCCTGAGGAACAGAAAAAAAATATTTAGTATAGGTGTAGCATAGGGTGTGAGGGAAATAAATAAAGTCTAAAAAGAATGGGCAACAAATCTTAAAGGGTCTGAAAAACGTAGAGTTTGGACTTTACTCCTTAGGATTCAGAAGTCAGTGGTAGATTTTGTGTGGGGCAGATCAAAGAAGTGATATAGCCTGATTTAAATTTAATTACTGAGGCTAATGTGTGGAGAGTAGAATGGAAGATGCCAAGGCTGTGGGCTAAGAGTTAGTTTAAAAAGCTGTTCGAGTACTTATGTATCACACATGGTGAGTTTGAGATGTCTGAAAGATAATCAAGTGAAGATATTTAGAATATTCAGTCTCTAGGGACAGAGCTCAGCAGAGAGGTCTGAGCTAGAGAAACTGATATAAGTCCTTAGTCTAAAGACTGTCTTCAATACTCAGGAGTAGGTGAGGATTTCCTGGAAGAACGTGTAGTAAGAATAGTCTCCAAGTCAGAATCCTAAGAAATGTCAACATTTAAAGACTGGATAAAAGAAAATAATCTGAGAAAGGGAATAAGGTGTGTGTTTCCAAAGCCAAGGTAAACTAAGTCTAAATCCATCCACAGGCCAACTAATATAAAGTTGAAAATATCAACTGCAATTAGTCCCAAAGAAGTCCTTCGTGATCTGATTGAACTCAGTTTCCCATTGGAGTTTTGAAGACAGAAATAAACTGAGGAACTCCTCAAGTACAAAGTGAAAATTACACAATTTTTTCAAAAATTGTGACCCTTAATAGGAAGAGGCAGGGCAATAGTTGGAGGGGGAGTCTGAGTTTAGGAACAAACTGTTCTTTTTAAGATAGCAGAGATATGAGTATATTTGAGTACCCGTGGCAAGTAGTTGATGGAGAAAGGGTAAAGGTACAGGAAACAGAAGAGATAATCACTATAGCAAGAGACCTGAGAAGTTAGGAAGAGAAGGAATCCAAGATTCTGATCAGGGAATTGGCCCAGAAAGGAGAGATCATATTTGTTCAACAGTAAAGGAAGTGGGGAGAGAATAAGAAAGAGAATGCATATGAGTGTGAACTGTCAGGAAGACAAGGGATTTTTCCTCTGATGGGTACAATTTTCTTCATGAAGGCAATCAATTTTGGTGTTCTTGTGCTCACTGGTATCTTCTTTGTACTTATTGGATGGATAGAGAGAGAGTGAGAGAGAGAGAGAGAGATCAAACTGTGTTAGGCAGTGTATGTGTATATATATATATATATATATATATATATATATATATATATATACACACACCCATATTTATTTATATATACACATAGCCTAACATATCTTAATATCCTATTATATAGCATCTATGATAATACCTCACATATAATATAGGAAATCTATAAATATATGGTGATTAATTTTGTAATATGTCTCATTTTATACTTGTGCTAACACCTGAATAAAGGTATGTCAATTAACCTTAAGTGAGAATGAGTTGAAAGTGCTTTTAAAGTTATTTTTCTTGTATCTACCACATGCAAGAATAAAAGCAAAATAAAACTTGGAGACCAAGAATATTATTCTAATATTTCTATTTCTTGGAGGGCTATAAATTAGATTGCCTATTACATACAAAGTAACAAATTTTTCTGTTTGTTTGCTCCATGCAGTTTTATGTTTTAAAATAATAAAGAATTATCCAGTGGTGTGTATTAAAATATGCTCAATAAATCAGTTACTTGTTTATGCCTTAAAATAAAATAATCCTCATTCCAGCTACTAGCATACTCTCAATTGCATATTATAGCTTAAACCCTTAGTACAATAACCATGAGACTGTTAGGCAAAGGTCCAAATAAACCTATATTTGCTACTGGAAATTTCTGAAAAAAATAATTTGAGACTAAATTTCACATTCTCTTTTTCATTTAAAAAATGGTGCATGTGTGAGAGCTCAACAGTTAAACAATTATATCATCAAACACTGTTTTAAAGTATGTCTTTTAAACAAAGCAATTAAGGCAAAACTAGGCACCCAGACTCTGACAACTCCTCTGACATCAGTTGTAAAGGTTGAAGTCACAAGTTTCTTACCTAATTTGAGTTTTGCATACAAAGTTTGAATTAGGCAGTTTTCATTGAATTCCCTGTCCCCTTTCTCCCCCTAACTTTATTGAACTTCAGAACTTCCTTTCAACTTTTGCTGTCTCTAAGGAAGTTCAATTTTCTGTCAGGAGCAAACTTATTTCCTTTCTCATGCAATTCATTATAAATGATGGAAATCATTCCATAATCTTGTAGATGGCAGGTCCGTGTTTCTCTCAACTCAAGTAGGTTGAGTTCACTAGTCTCAAAAGACCTTTAATTGGTCTTTAGGGTATCATTACACTACCTTTTATTTATATATGACTTGCTGTCAAAAAATTCTAGATGTTTAAGGTAAATCTGTTTAAGTTAAAATCGTCTTCACAACATTTCAGTAAAGTAGTTGGAGGCTTACTATCAGTGTGAAGATGAAAAAACTTGGTTCATTTTTATGTGAAATGCTAGGGCAGAACCCCAAAGACCAGATCTCCAGATTGTTAAATAGGTTATAGACACACACTTCTTAACATTTTGACTTTACCAAGGGTTGCCTGATTTTGCAAATATAAAAATAAAGGACACATTTAAATCTGAATTTCAGATAAGCAATGAATTAATTTTTAGTAGAAGCATATCCTAAATGCAATATTTGGGATATACTTATACTAAAAATATTTCGTTACTTATCTGAAATTCAGATTTAACTGGGCTTCATGTATGCTATCTGGCAACCCTAAATGCTTCTCATCTGAGAAGAAAACTATCGATAACACTGTTTTTTAAATGATTCTTCTGGCCTAAACAAATATTGCAAACTCACATTTCCAAATCTCTATTGAGAGTTAAAATTAGAAATTTGCTCAGAATTCCTTTTAAAAAAATTCTTGAATCTTCCACGCTGAGATTCTTATAACCAAATGCCTATGTTGGCAATTGTAATTATTTATTTTAAGCATGAAAATAAAATCCAAGAAAGCTTGACCAATGATAGCTTAACATCAATACCCAAAAGGGAACAAGGGAAAATAGTCAAAGAACAATTTGCAAACTCTTATAAAATTGAGAACTGCTAGAGAAACTGAGTATGACATGTAGAAAAAAAAAAAAAAAATGGCACACCAACCTAAGATTAGATACTGAAGGTAAAGAGAAGTAAGAAGTAGGACACAACACAACATTAGCATTTGCTTTGCCCATAATTATACTTATCTTAAACAGTCTAAGGGGACAACAAGTTATTCTTAATGACCAAATGCTTGGAGACCCATACTGAAAGACCATCATCAGTGTCTCACAAACAATAGAAGTGCAATGAGTAGTCTTCCCTGGGAATCTGTTTAGGCTGAAAGTCATTTAATATTATTTTAATGACTAAATGACACAAGATAACACTAAAAACTGTCAACAAGAGTTGTTAAAGAAAAAATATAGGAATAGATGAGACAATAAATCTCTAAGACTGTCTATATACTGACAGTCAATTCTAACAAAATGATTTCAAAAGGTTCAAAACTCGGAGCAGAATTTACATATAAAAAATTATATAAAAATACTGTTTGTAGAAATTGTATCACTTGCCAACAGACCCAAGCATACTCACAAGTCCAGGGAATCTGCTAACAAATTTGAAAATAAGGTTATTAATAAAAAATAATTGAGTTACACTATCTTTCTGACTAAGCCAATTTTAATATGAGTAGTAAATGGGAGACAGTTTGAAACTGCTGTTTTCATGATAATGAAAGGAGGCAGTATTAGTGTCCCTTAGGTTTGGATTTATCTATTCAGCCTACTTTAAGTCAAAGCTGCTAGTCATAATAACCTTAAATGGTTTTCATGATTTGGGCATAGCCCATCTGCCCACTTTCAAATAGAAATGCATCTATCTAAATGGGCAAATTTTTTAATATGAGCAATAGTATGTCTTTTATATTTGAACAGTAAGATAAGGGAGAGTCTGTCTTGAGAAGTGTAGAAAAGTTATATAATTCTAGAATTGGCCAAATGAATATAAATCAGTAAGCAGCTTGACCACTGCAGGTACAGGAGAAAAATTTTTTAACAACAAAGTAATGCGTTTTCCCAGAAATCACTTGTAAAAGCAGTCTCTACTCAGACATTTGTTCTGTATATACTCAGTTGGCCCTTGTTTTGATCTTGATGTGATTTCTAATTACTCTGTGACTGAAGTCAGTCCCTTTCATTAAAAAAAAAAAAAAAGAAAATACAAAAGTATTAACCTGCAAAAAAATGTTAAGTAGGTATTTTTGTTGTTATCTGGGCCACATGTATTCCAGTTGTTACTGACCATTACTTTTTATATATTAAAACATCATTATCGGCTCCTTGGAGATTTTAGTGGTTTCAGGGCTTAGCTTTTAATTCTTAATACCCTAAAGACAACAGTCCTGAAAGGACAGAGCATAAAAGAAACTACTTTACTGAAAGAAAGGACTTCTTAATCCGCATTTGAATTGTGCTCAAAATATATAACCCTTTTTAGCCTTTACATTTTTTTTTTTTATTTAAGTCCCAGACCTAGCACAAGAATGTAGCAGTCTGAACATCTTTTCTCCTAAGTAAGTGTATATCTCATACTGGAAAAAGAAGGGAATGCACAAATGCTGTACAACGACTTAGAAATGTTTCACAGTTTTGTTGTTGTTGTTGTTTTTCCATTTTCTGCTTCAGTATTCTAGTGCAATGTCTTTGCTGTTCTGACCACTTGTAAAACCCCCAATTCCTGTCAACTGTGACCAGCAATTAAGAATTCTGTATGGAGGGCCCTCCTACCCACTGGATACTTAGTCCTTGTTTTCTGTGTTAGCCGAGCAAAACGATATATCTTTATACAATAGGCAACCACTTAGGAATCAATCTGTTGATGTTTTATTTCTTTTATACTACTTTCAAAGAATTGGATTAGCTTTAAAGGAAAAAGAAAAACTACTTCTGGTTAAAAGTCTAGATCTCACCAAAATTGTTTAAAATGAGGTAAAATTCCTATATTAACACCTAAAAAATAATATTTGATCCCCAAACAAAAGCATTGCTTTTCTGTCCAATTTGATGTCTTTTTCATGCTGCCTCAGTGATGGCCAAATAATTGGTTGTTCACTTGTGTCCTTGTCTCCCCCGACAGTTCCACAGATGCCCTGAACAATGCTCCAAAGACTGCTTTCAGTAGGGGCAAATCCTCATTAATCATTCCTGGCTGACAGCACAAGGGGACACCTGCATCTGGTGCAAAAACCCAGCCATGGCTTGTGGGAGCATGGATTAAAAACTAACCGGCACGAGGCGTGGCAGGCTGCTTTCAACAGGATTGTGATAAACAACAACAACACACATGCGCGCACACACACACACCAAACAACAAAAACAAATCCTCTTTGGCATCCCCATTTACTTAATATCTCAAACTGACGCTGTGGCTCATGTTGCCCTTAAAACTCCATTCTGTTCCAGGAAAGTATATCAGAGAACCAAACACACACAGGGTTATGATAAATAGCTGCTAAATTCTTCATGCCTGCATCACCCAATGTTAGTATTAAATACTGATGAACTGTCACATAATTTTCATTTAGAAATGATTTCAGTTTCAGTTTCCTATCTTATGGTGCTTGTAAATATTTCCCCTACTATATTTCACAAGTAGAATGTATAAAATACACAAATTTTTTGAGCAAGAGCTCTTGCCTCTATGTGATTGCTTTCTTTTACTGAAATAATAAATATGACTGCTTTGAAGAAAGGGTTAAAAAGAATCCTGGAAATACCTCCAGGAAATTATATATTGCCATGTACCATTACAGCTACTATAACTTGCTTTTTCAACAAAATGAAGTGCTTTTTAATTTCACAGAATACAAAAGTTTTCTTTCACTTGTCACTATTTTCCTAATCAGGAAGACCAAAAATAATGAACCCCAATTCATATCTTGTAGCTTTTGTCTTAAGCAAAATATGCTTGTAAAGCATCAGAGCATAAAAAGATATATAGTTAAAATACTTAGGAGACTTAGGGATAACAATATACTGAAGAATTTTTTTTTAAAAAAAGGAAGTTATAAGCAAGCTAAAGAAACTTGCAAAGAAAACTAACAAAAGAATACAATGATTAGTAAAGTTAATGTTTATAATTCTCATGTAATAAAAATAAATAATAAATTTATACATCAATTAGAAATTAATTATAACATTATAAATATAAAACTAAAAGGTTAAACATACTGAATGCAATACAATTTATAATTTCATGTTGGAGATCTCTGATTTGGAAATAAAATCAGGTTTTGAAGTTCTAGTTTAAAAAATTTATACATATACGCAATACTGCATGTTGCATAGAAGCTAAAGATTCCCAGTGTGAAAATTTAGTTTGGATATTTAGAATGATTCAGATATGGATGCTCAGAGGTTTTTAACAGATACATTATGTTGTCAGAATCATACTTTCAGGTCATTATAAAATCCCTTAACCTAATTATTTACAAAAGAGTTTTAAAAGAACCCATATGAAGCTGAAGATGGAAGAGTGGGTTAAATGCTGCAAGACAATAGCTTAATAATCAGCAGAGCATACAATGGTAGTTAAATACTATTTGCTACTATTTAAATGCTATGCAAGAGACACTTCCAATATCTCCCAGAGGAATCCAAAATGCCATTCTCTTCAATTTTGCTAGGGCCTGTCCCATGGCAAGGACATAGCAGCCAGGCAGTGGAGCTCTTTTCCCAAGGTCATGCTTCTGTCCTTTGCGGATGTTGCCAGTAGCACCTCACAACCAAGGGTTCCAAATCTATTTGAAATGTACTACACTTGGATAATCAAGTGTAGTAGATCCATAACCTGCTTAAAGGCCCTCCTGTACTTGTCACTTAAATCAGAACTCAGAATTATGGCATTCCATTTTCCATTGAGAAATGTGGAAACACAACCTGAAAGTGTCCTTCAGCTCCTTCTAGTGAAAGCTTAGGAATAAGAAATTGCTTCTCATACAGAAAATATAATTAAGGCAGTAAGGAAGGGAAAAAGGGGGGAGAAACAAAGAAAGAAGAAGGAAGAGAGGGAAAAAGGGAGACTAATTGTAAACTTTCTTGCATTAACAGTCTTGCGGTACTCCGTAGTCCATGACTTTTTTTTTTTTTCCACACACCATTTCAATTTTCCCTACTCACAGGAAAGGAAGAATAAACAACTAACTTTTATTGAACATGAACTCCATGGCAGGCATTTTCTGTGTGTGGCTACCTCATTTAATTCTCACAACATTCCTTTAAAGTAGATATTATTTCTTCCATTTTGCAAATGAGGAAATTGAGAATCAAGGAGGTTAAATAATATGCTCAAGTCACGTAGCCAAAGTGAAAAAAGGTTTCAAATTAGATCTGCCTTCCTCCAAAGCACATATTCTTTCCACGAAACCACATTGTGGCAACATTTCCAAATCTCTGGACTTGAGTCTAAAAACATCCATCTGTCCACTGAGGCAAATCCTAAAACTTGTGTCATATTTGTCCATTTTGTTTGGTTTTCATGTGCCCATCACACCATCCCACTCATACTCAACTAGCTCCTTCCCCTTCATTCTTTATATCTCAGCCTAGTGTTCCCTCACCAGAATTACTTTCTCTTCACAATTGCTCTTAAAGCATCCTTCACCAACCTCTGCATCATAGCATTCTGTAAAACAGATTGACTGCAATTGCTTGTTGACTTATCTTTATTCTTATCTAGCCTCCATTCCCAGAGATTGGTGGCAACATCTTAACACTGTTCTCATCAGCATGGCTAACAACTATGTCTTGAATGAATGATTGACTGGATGAATGAATGAATGAATAAATGAACAAAGAATGAAAGGTTATATAGATGACTCTTGCAAATACACTATTACAGAATTAAGTAAGCATGTGAAAAATATTTGTAACAAAATAATTGTACTTTCAAGAAAAAAATCAAGATTTGCCTTCAAATTTCAAAATAAAGATGTTTATTTTCTTATGTTCTAAAATGTTCCAGAAAAATGGTAGATGTGTACATTATATTGTAGGTGTGTACATTACATTATTCATATGTTGATAAAGAAGAGCTAAAATTCAGATTTAAATAATCATCCAAAAATAAGCTGTATTTATGAACCAAATAAGAAATTTGTAACTACCGTTGTAACTGGGACTACTGCTTCCTTTGAAATGTATATTTTTTAATATTTAGTGATAAATATTTTACAGTCTCCAGGAGCACCTTGTTTTAAACTTTATTTCAGTTAATTAAAGAAACCTGAAGCAAAGTGTTCCTAATTTATTTTTCAAAGAATAGAAGACCCATTAAACATGTTTCATTACTTACTGCATAGTTTTACATGGAGAAGTACACTACTATTTCTGATTAAAAAAACAAATGTAATGTTAAAGCTTATTTTAAATATATATGCTTAAACCAAACCTAGTCCTCTCTCTCAAAAATAACATAAACTACAATGCATTATATAGCATTTTACACTGAAAATCAAGATTTTCACATTGAAATGCTTCTATTAACTTTCAGAATAGAATTTTATAGCTATATAAACTTAAATAATAATTTATTCTACTTCCTTTATGTATTGGGAAAAAAAGAAGCCTAAAGAGGTTAAATTATTTACTCCAGACCATGTGTGCAAGGAATATTAAAACCTATGCCCCTAACTCCAAGCCCAGTGGTAATTCCACAGAACATACTGTGTATTACATGATAGGTATCCTAAGCGTTTGCAATCAACAGTCTGACAAAAGAGGGAAATCTTCCATAACAGAGGGCAAACAACAAAGTGGTATCTATTAGAAATTTAAAAAAGGAATTTCTGAATAGAGGGCAGAGACAATGGGAGGCAGGAAAAGTCACAGAGACAAAAATTAAAGTTTACGAAGCTAAAAAAGAAACAAGTCTTCAGAATTAAAGTACTCAATGTGTGTCAAGTATAGTGGCAGGAGTGGGGAGTACACACTTTGGTAGATTCTGGTTAAATTTCAATATTCCAAAGGTGAAAGAAAAAACACCTAAATTCTTTCAGAGAGGAAAACAATATTTAATAAGCAGTGAGATTCAAAATGATATCAAAAGTCTTATAACCATAATTTGCATTAGAAGACAGTAGATTAATGCCTTCAAAGTTCTGACAGAAAATTATTTTGATCCTATAACTCTATGCCCAATCTCGCAATCAACTGTCAAAGCAAAATAAAATAATTTTGGATCAGTATAAATAAGAAAATATATCTCCTATAATAAAACATTTGTAAGGGTGTTTTCTAGCAAAACAAAAAGGAGAAGGCTAGAAAGGCTGGTGACAAGAGGTATAACTAGTGAAGTAGTGAAGAAAATTTTAAATAACTTAAAAGTGTAATGAATGCCCTTGACTTTTTGTAGACATTTTCTTCTCTATGGGTCTAGGCCCAATATTCGATTTAACATTCAATAACTGTTTTATGAGCGTAAAACTATAAATGTCATTTATATTGAGGATCATATTTAGAGTCAAGCTATAGTCAAGTTTGGAAGATTTAATTATATATAGTTAGAGATCAAACTTTGGCAATGTGAAAATGATACTATATATAAAATTATAACTATATATAAAAATGTTGTTATTAAAAGCAGAAGGGGAGGAGAGAACTAGTGTGCTAAATTCTTTATTTCTAGTAAGGATTCAAAAAATATGAACAAAATATGATAAATCAAAAAATTTATGAATAATATTTTAAAATATAATGGCAACCCCCAAAATAATTTTAAAATGGAAATTAAGAATGCTTGTTTCTGAAAGTTGGAGGCCTAGGGAAGTTGACTTTTATTATTTATTTAGATTCTTCTGAACCATATGAATTATTTTCACCATGTGCAAATATTAATTTATTAAAAATATTTTATTGAAGGCACAAAGCAGAAAGTCAAGGAAGTATAAAATATTTTTCATATGCTTCCTAACAGCATAATATGTTGGGTTACTGTGCTTATCTTGCCCCTGATATCTTACTAAAACTGGCTAGAATGGCAGTCCTCAGAGTTCAGACCATTGGAAAAAGAGTGTCATAATTGAAACTAAACTCAGAATTTTAAATTGGTGATTTAAATCAATGCAGATATAGTTAAAATGTAACAGAGTGCAATGGTAAAAATGCACCTTCACTAGATGTGTGAGAATTGACTATGAAACAGGCACTGTGCTGTACCAAATGAAAAAGGTGCCTATAATATGGGTCTCACTTTTATTGGGAAATATGATAAGTTGTATGATAAATATCTATTCATTCAACCAATGTTTATTAAGCACCTAGTATGCTCCATGAACATACTTATTTGTAAAGAAACAAAACTAATGCATCACTCTTAAATACCTATTGAGAGTTGTTACTGAACTTAAACACTGAATACTCTACCTTAACTAATGAAGTTAATGGTGGATTTCTTTGCTATGAGGCCCTAATTCTAATTTTGCTTCATAATTTAAAAGACAAACTAGAATTCAGCATACACAGTTTGTTCATTCCCCTTCTATCCATATCTACTCTACCAAATATCTACTTTCAGATACCTGGAAAACCGATTCTAGTAATCCATTGCTGACTTCCTTCAGTGTGTCTCATTCATTTATTCATTCATTCATTCATCCAGAAAATACTTATTGCATATTAACTATGCACAAGGCATAGTCCCATTCTCTGGGAAAACAGCAGTAAACAACAACAAGGAAACCCAAGCCCTTGTGGAGTTTACATTCTGAAATTATCTCCCATTTCAAAAACAAGAATTCATTCCTTTAGTACCCTTGTTCAACTCACGCATTTAAGGAATGTTAATGGTCACAGTATTATATAACAATTTCTCTTCTGTTTACAAAGAAAGAAAATGAGATTAGGGGAGAATGGACAATTTGTCTAAATCAAACAGAAGCAGACTTCTTGACCCAAAGTAGAAGAAAGACTTATTTTGGTCTCCTTGAGGTTAGTGGGAAATCCACTCTTTAAATTGTAAAATACATTTTCTGTGCATTGGCAAAGGAAAGTTAAAATTACATATACAGTAGATTAAAAACTACAGCATACCATAGTGCCCTGAAATGTGTAGTATATGGAAATACCTATAAATTTTATCTTAAAATCTAGAAATTAAAAAGGTAATTAAGACTTCAGTCACATTAAAGTAGCTTTTTTTTTTTTTTTTGCCTAGGTTAAATAATATTAGAGCAATTAGCATGTCAGAGTTTTTTCAGGTACTTTTTAAATATTTCTTACTTATATTCCCTAAAGTAAAGGGAATAATTAACTGAAATCCAATTAGTGTAGACTTAGAACACCTGTTTCTGAAATCCTTTGAATAACTTTATCATATTATTATTTTTTCTTGGTCTTTGTTTTAAGATGAAACACACATCCCTATCCAGTTGCTCTTAGGAGCTGGGAGATTTGCATATCACATAGAAGAAAAGTACCTGTTTGTAAAAGAAACTCAAAGATTAAAAAGACCAAAAGAGTTGTGGATATATTAGAGCAGCTACTGTTTCTTAACCCTCTTTTGACCAAACACAAATTTATAAAACCTCACTCAGTGCTGGAGAGGACAATACAGATCCCATTCTTTAAATAGCCATAATAAAATCAGTTTGAAATGCACATGAAAGAAGGAAATAATGCATTTCTTTTGGGGAATATATTTGATATCTTATTTTTCAAATAATGGTGGAGAGAAATATATGTTAAAAATCTTACAGACCTAGAAATTAAAAGTTCATTTCTCACTATTCCTGGAATCGATTGAAAAAACAATCAAAGGGAAAGTACAAATTGTTTTAGAAGCAATGAAAAAGAGGATGGTTTATAATGAAAATATGAACACCAATGGTATCTTCTCAATAAGAAAGTTAGGCAGATGAATCATTCTGAGGAGAGAGGCAATGGAACTTCCATCCCTCTTTTGTGACTTTGAGAAGTTATCTCTATTTCCAACGACCATTTTAAGAAGTTTATTTACATTACCCAAGCACCCTGGCCTCATAATCCACAGTTACAAATCCAGTACATGACCCTGTAGATGATCACCTCCTGTCTTCCCTTTAGCTAAATCTTTTTGACCACTGTATTTATCATTCACCTTCAGAAGGTAAGAAAAAAAAAAAAAAAAAAAAAAAGAGAGAGAGAGACGGGAGCTAAAAGAATATTCATTTCTCTAACTGTTCACAGTTCCAGAATGAATTGATGTGGGAATGGCTTAAAAGGAACGACTAAAATGAACCTTCAGAATACCAATATTTTGGTACAATAGTATTAACTAGCTTTCTTTTAGATCTCTTCTGTGTTCTTTTTTAAAATCTAAGAAAATATTCCTTAGAAGAAAATGTATAGACACATGAACCAGAGCATATGCCAAAATATAGGTTAGGATGATACAATAAAGCTGAAATTAATGTTTGTTCTATGCAAGATAGCCAGAATACACTGAACTTAAATGATTTTCTAAAAATCTGGCACCATGTGGAACCATACTTTCCAATAGACATATAATGCAAGCCAGATATGTAATTTTAAATTCTCTAGTAGCCACGTGAAAACAAGTTTTAAAAAAGGTGATATTAATTTTATTATTTAATTTAATCTACTATATCTCAAATATTATTTCAAGGTGTAATTGATACAAAAAGTGATCATAAAAAAGTGATTCATGAGATACTTTTCATCCTTTTTATACTACATCTTCAAAATTCAGCGTATATTTTACTTAAAGCACATCTCACATTGGACAAACCACATTTCAGTGCTCAACAATAATTTAAGACTATCATATTGAATAGCAATAATTGGACACATTGGAGAACACTCAGAGATCCAGAGATCAAGCAGTAATTTCCAGGTCCACTCCTTTTACTTTATTGGTAAATCATTTAAAATTATATTTCTATGCATAACAAGACTTCACTCAAAGAACACAGGCTATTGAACTCTAATTAGATCTTTTTGTGGCCAAAGAAGATTTCCCTGACCTTGCAGAGTTTCCAATCAAAATGTATAGATAAAAACAGGAGAGAAAAATGTTTCAAATATGAAGGAAAGGTCTTCATAAATATATTTAAAGAACAAGTTCACAGTCAATGTTTAGAGTCTACTTTTAAAATACCTTACCTTAGGGAATTTATATAGATAAACTTATAGAATAATTACATATAAATTTTATGCAGTGGTTACTAATCTACAGTTTCAGTCAGACTGGAACTTTTAAGTATCTTTAGTAGAGAAAAAGTATTTCTAACAGTGACATTCTACAGAGTCTGTTCTATTTCCTTATATTTACTTTTCCTTAAATCTGGTAAATTATATTTTCATTTAGGTAATTCTAATGTAAGACCTATAAAAAATTCCTTATTGAAATTTCTTTCTATAAATCAGTGCTAATTTGACTTCTCCAGGTCAGCTTGATACAGTCACCCTAAAAACCTAATTCATAGAACAGAAACACATGAAATGCACTTGGTGGGGTCTTGTTTTATCTTCTTGTATGTTGATTTATCCACAGACTCCCTGGACTGCTGTATGATAATTAGTCTTGATCCTGACACTTTCTCCTTCACCTTTGATCGTACACTCCATGCTTTTATTCTCCTTGGCCAGAATTTTACCATTATGTAGATAAAATTCATAATCCTTGGAAATTGTTGTTAGTCTTGAATCCCTATTATGATTGTTCCTACTTAACTACTTGATGACATGTTTTCTACCAAGTCAAATATTTGAAAATTACTGACAATAAAATTAGCCAGTCTGAATTGTAAGTTTATAACAGAAATTCAGGCCTATTTCAAACTGTGCATGTGACAAAAAAAAAGACCATGGAGAAGGAAAAGAAAATATACTTTAAAAGAGTCCATAAATAATAATACAGATTTCAAACTTTTTGATTCATTTGAGATTTTTAGTTGTGGTTGAATTTAATAGCCTGTGTATATCCTAACATATTCTGCTATAATTTTTCCTATTCATGGATACACTCCCATTGCATAGAAAATATTAAGAAGATATTACAAATAGAACAACTTGACTAATTCACTACTCATTGTATCTATGTAAACTTTATAAAGAATCTTGTCTAGGCTCATTTTCATACATTTTTATTTTGCCACATGTTCAATCTCACAAAAAAGTAAAGTATGAATTTTAATGCCCTACAACAATATTTTGACTACATTCATATTTAAAGAGAAAAGCATTCATTGAAAGAATAATAAGCATATAGTTTTTCTCACCACGGGGAAAATATAAATGGAAATGAATAGGATGAAATAAATGTTTGTTAATTACATACATTTTTCCCAGCTGTTGAAACCAATCAATAATCAAAAGATACTGACTTCACAAAATAAATATATTTTAAAAAAACTTATTTGAAAATAGGAAAATGTGCTATTTATCCTAGAAAAATATTATAATAGATGTTATATCCACAGAAACTTTTAGGAGAGTAGAGGGAAAAATATTAATAAAGTCCTCTGGGTGAAGAAAGAGGACACAATGTAAGAAGATCTGACAGGACCGCGAGCCTGGTGGGCAGGTTGTGCAGTAGAAAGAAGGGTCAGATGCACAAAGAAGAGGCAAGGCAAGCTGGGGTAAAAAGCCAATTAGTGGATTAAAGGGTAGGAATCCGAGTTCTGAAACACAGGGGTGATAATATAGGCAGCTTGGGAGAGGATTAAAATAAAGAAGTGATAACAGTATTCAGTTGAGAGGGAAGGCTGTCAAAAATGTAAATAGGAAAAAAAAAGGTAAAACAATGAAAACAAAAACCTGACATTTACTCAAGGGTTATAGTAGCAGAAACTTAAAGGGGTAAATGTGAATGGTTTTAGCTCTAAGTGTTCTGAAATCATTAACAGAGGACCAAGGCAGATGGAAAATTTGGTCCCAATTACAGAAAACCAAATGGACTGCAAAGGAGTAGAGGGAAATAACCCATTTCATTTCCCGGTTGCTTTTATTGAATACATCGTATTAGGCAATCAAAGCCTGACACCCACAATCAGATTTTTACTAGAGATGGTACTATATTATTTAGAACAATACATTAAAGATAAATCTGGTGTTTGAAAACTCTTAAGAATGTCATATTTCAGAGTATATCACCAAAGCTAGATAGTGTTAGGGTTTTCAATTGCTAATTTTCATTTAAATGTTTATATAATCTAGCTTATATTCATATTACTTCATTCATTAAAATATTCTGTTAATAGATATTGAAATGAAAGTTTATTGTTTAAGGGGAAATTTTGGACTTTGATTAATTTTTAATGCATAATTAACTTGATACTTTATTAGTATCTACTTTTAAGAGCAAATAAAATTTAAAAAGTTTCTTATGGGTATCATACTAAATTTCAACGTCTGGCACTGTTCAACCACATATTAAAAATAGATATGTCTCTACCAATTATTCCATTAAAAATAGGTACACAACACTGACCAAAAAAAAGTGAAAAATTTACAGTTAGAATTTTCATCCTAGTTCTGACCATTTCAGATTTTTTTTATAATATAAAAATGCTTTTATTCAATCAGGATTCTGATTATTGGTGGAACACCATATTTTTAAATTAAAATGACAAAATGAATAATTTAGACAAGGTCAGTGATGAAGATAGTAAGCGCAAATTGTGACAAGGACACATGAGTTTAAAATATTTAAAGTTATTATGTAGTGTATATGCAGATAGCTGTCTTATACAATTGAAAATGAAACATCACCTTAATCACAAGTTGCTTGTAATTAAAATGAAAATGGACTATGATTTAAATTTTTTTCTGACCAGCAGCTCCTAAAGCAGTCTCTCTAAAGTATGATTAAAACACACACGTGAACATAGAAAAATTAAGCTAAAAACAAACTAAAGTGAAAGCTGACACTAAGACCACATCAAAGAATGCTGAAGCTACACTTCATGAACTGGTACTAAGTGGGAAAAAAAATGTGAAATTCTTTTTTTTTTTTTTTTTGTGACTCTCCTGACTCAGGGACCCAGGCATTACATAAAAAGAAAACTGGGAAATATGTTGTTATTCTCCCAAAGCACACACCTTTTGAGCTGAAAGAAGAATTTCCCAATGAATTAAATAAAAGAACCCTTTTTATTTCTCATGATGTCCTAATAAGATCTTTCCCAAAAATGTGTTTCCTAGAACAGGGTTTAGGGTGATAATGACCAATGCACATTTTCATAATAAGTCTGGATTATAATAATGTTAAAAACTTGTAAGACATCAAACAAAAACAACAAAGAACAACTACAATGGAACAAACAATCAAGCTGGCCTCAGACTTCTCCTTTATAACATTAGGTGCCAGAAGGAACTGGGAACAATAGCAGATTTTTAAGATGAAAATGTAGTAATCCAACAATTCAGTCTCGCATCAACTTATATTTTATGTGTCAAAGCATCTGACAACTACTCTCAGAATAAGAAAAAAATCTATGTACTACTAAAAAACATTCTTAAGAACACACTCCAAAAGACCAAGAAATGAAAAATTAGAATTAAAAACCTGAAAGTCAGAGTAATACTTCAATAATATTCTATAAAACTCAATTACTACAGAACACTCACATGCTGAACATATTACAACAAACACACTCTATAATATGTTAATAAGCTCATAAATAATTAGAGAAAATCCTTAGATACAAAGAAAAATTAAGAATAAACTGAAATCACGAAAGAGTGAACTTAAATTCAAACAGTACTAACTTTGGGGAAAAAATGATCCAAGGAAACAGAGTTCTAGAGTAAAAAAATAAATAATCTCCCCTGGGAATGTGTAGTCTTAGGTCTGTTCACATAAGGGTCTATGGTTCAAACTCATACTATCCCAAAGTTAGGTGATAGCTAGGCTGAAAGAATAAATGAAATTAAAGTAACCCTAGATAGGTAGGCCCCTCTGACACTAGAAGAAGCAAATGCAAACAGACCTAGTAAAAGGGTTGGAGGAGATCTAGTAGGGCATCAACAGTATACACAGTTATCAGCCATGATTTAAAGGACTGAGATTCCCTTTATTCAGATTCAGATTTTAAATGTTCCATTTCAAAGAAAACGTGTTCACATGATCATAACATCACAATAAGCTGCTTTTAGAATAATCTACTATTTGAAGTTGTTTAAAAAAATCAGAGAAACACCTAACCAAACTCTCCCAACACACAAAATACTCTAAAGTTATGAAGGCTTGTCTAGTTATTTGTATTGATAATGGTAAGAAAAGAAAAATATACCCAATTAAAAATGGAAGTAGTTATATGTTGAATAATTTTAATATAACTAATAAGATAATAAAATTATATATAAATATTTCACTTAACTACAAAAGCTGAATGTTTAATAAGATCTGTTATTGAAAGAATCAGAATTGTGAAAGAACTCATATATTCTGTACTAATAACTCCAGAACAGTAACTCTTGTTGCTAACTTATCTGTATACAGTAGAGATCACTTGCTCTTCAAAAACTAATAAAATTAGTAATTTTTATTTTTGTCACATTTTCCCAAGAAATATATTGTTTGGAGATTAATTCTTATGTCCTTTGACCTATTAACAAAAAAAACTGTTTTAGAATAATGAAACATTATATGCCAAGTGTTTTAAGTCATATGTATTAATAATCCCATGCATAAACATTACTGTTATCCCCAATTTATCCAGAAGGAAGCCAGAATATAGAGGAATTAAGTAAATTTTTACAATCATATAGTTTGCAAGTGGTGGAACCAGGCTATAAAGTCAAGTAGTTTCTCCCCAGGACACACATAATAAAACACTGCTTTGTAAGACTATGAGTAATAAACAACTAGGAATAAAGAGTTAAAAGAAAATAAAAACTTAAATATTGCATGACCTGGAAGAAACTTTTAGTTTATGAACTCACAGTATTTTCAGATTAATTGACTTATGGCTTTTGTAATGCAGAATGCTAGATTCCACAGTCAATATGATACCAATAAAACAAAATTCCCACATGTAAAATTCACATTTTATTTCTAAATTTTAATCTACTTTAAAAATATCAGAGGAGAGGTTTCTGGGTTTCTATCGGAAAAGACAGACACCTAAACCTGAAGCTCTCCATTCATCCTAGAGAGACAGTGAGATCAGCAAGGAGAGTAATTATATCCATTCATAATCCATGCTACAGTATAGCTGGAAGATAATTAAAAGTCTTCACATAACATGTTAAAAGGAAGACATGAGACAAGAAGAACTAAGAGTGAAGCCCATACCTGTGTAGGGGTTTCTTGGAGATTTCATGGAAGTTGGGAGGGAAGCAGGGCGTCTATCTTGGTGCACCTGAGGTCAACTCATCTCCAGAAAAATAATCTTATATGAATAAGCAAATATTGACAATACGTCTGCCAGTAGGTAGATCTGAGGACTGGCTGTTGGAGAGTCAAAAGGAAGTGGCTTGAAAACGCATATGATCGCATATGCTACTCATGAGAAGGGAAGGTGTTGCTTAGAGGTTTGGTGGTGACAGCAAAGAGAGAAACAAGTAGTAGAAATTAAGAGCCTAATTTCTACAAAAGAAACAAAAGAAAACTGCAAAATCAAAGACAAACAACTTCCCTGAAAGTACAATCTATTAAATAAATTATACTACATTATATTAACAGAAGAGAGCACACATGAGCCAAAAAATCTAGCAAGCTACTCACATTCACTACCCATGTTTAAATGCACGTTATTACTGAAAAAGTGAAGCATAAGAATTTTAAAAATCAATAGTAAATGTCAGAAGCATCCATCAATTACAAGAGCAAACTAGAAAATGAGAATAAAAATATTTTAGCTTATTAAATTTCTCCCCCAAACAATCATGAAGCAGAGAAAAAGTATAACCCAACACTGATCAGAAACAAAAGCTTTAAAAGCATTTTCATATATTAAAAATAACCTTCATAAAATCAGAAATTTTAAGACTTAGAAATGTGAAAAAAATAAAGATGTGAAATAAGAGTTAAGCAACCTCAGGAAAGAACAGAAGAAAAAGACACAAGTAAAGGTTAAATTAAAACATGACTAAGTTAAAAAAAAAAAAAGTATAAGGGCCATTTAGGAAAGGAGTAAAAATAACCAGGAGAATAAAAATGAAATGAAGAGTTTAAAAGGTTAAGCAAGTAAGATATAGAAAATGGGAAGAAAATATCCAATACACATATAGTTGGAGTCCATTAAGAAAAAAACCAACTAAAAGAGTAAGACTAGTATTTAAAACTATAATCTAATAAAAGTTTCCAGAAATAAAAGAAGACATGAACCTGTATATTGAAAGGGTCTATCATGTACCTACTTAGGAAAATTGGCCCAAAAGGATAACTTAGACATCTACTAATAAACTAAAAGAATTTAAAGGTTAAAAAACACAATTCTTCTATATCTTTAGACCAAAAAAAAATCAAGCAAAGAACATAAATTTGGAATAAAAATTCTCACAGCAAAATACAAAGCAAGACAACAAACAGCAACGCAATATTTTCAAAAAACTTGGAAGACTAAAGTATGAGCTGTAGATTTACACATCCAAGAAGGTATCCTTCAAATATAAAGTCTATATATAAACAATTTTAAGATGCAAGATCTCAGGGGATACTCTGCCCAGAAGCCCCAGTTCAGGAATCTACTAGAGGAGATATCCTCAACCAACATGAGGATATCTTCAAAAGTCTCACAGAGGGTTTCCCTGGTGGCGCAATGGTTGAGAGTCCACCTGCTGATGCAGGGGACATGGGTTCATGCCCTGGTCTGGGAAGATCCCACATGCCGTGGAGCAGCTAGGCCCATAAGCCATGGCCGCTGAGCCTGCACGTCTGGGGCCTGTGCTCCGCAGCGGGAGAGGCCACAACAGTGAGAGGCCTGCGTACTGCAAAAAAAAAAAAAAAAAAAAAAAAAAGTCTCACAGAATAACTGATAATAAGAATTGAATATATTTAATTACAGATCTAAGATTAAAAACAAAATAAAGCAAAACCTGTGGACAAATATATAAGAATGTAAATGCTCTGTGTTCAGACAAACATAAATGCATAACTAAGCAAATGAGAGAAGAAGGAAAACAGGAAAGGGAAAACATATGAACTTTTAATCTTAAATGCAAAATAGGAGGGAGTAAAAGAATATGGCATTTAAAACTGAAAAAATCAAGGTAGGAGGCAAAATATATATAATACAGATATGAAATAAATATAATATAAATCATTATTTTTCTTAACTATATCTGTAACAAAAATTGACAGTTAAGATAAATGATATCATATCAATAAGTGTGAATGATCTTAATACATCTATTTTCAAAAAAATATTTCCAGGTTGGATCACAAAATCACAAAATAAAACTCAACTTTAATCTCTTTACAAGAGACATATCTAAAACAAAGTGATTCACAATAGCTAAAAATAAAGGGATGGAAAAGAGTATACCAGCCAACTGGAAAAAATAGAAAGCAGTGGTTGAGACACTGATAACAAACTATGCACAGTCTAGAGCAGAAAGTATTAAATGAGATTTTTTTAATGACAACTTTGTAATGTTAAAGATCAAAATGTACAATTAGGATATATTATAAATTTCTATGCAACAAATCACACATTGACCAACTTCAGAAATCAGAACTACATATGATGCTAGTAGAAATACAAAGAAACACATTATTTAAAAAAACAATTTTAACCCCCATTCCCTATCATATAAGTGGAGAAAAAAATAAGAAAATAAAAAAGCTAACCAGCACAATCAAGATGGTAGATAGATAGGAACATTTCCAATTTACACCCCAAAATATAAATACTTATATTACTCTAAAGCATACATGGAACATTCGTGAAAACTGAACATATATTAGACCATTACAGGAATCTTGATAAGTTCTATAAGGAGGAAATGTTGCATATTTGATCACAATGCCATAAATTTAAGAACCATAAAAATAATTTAAAATTCCATTTGAACTTGAAGTTTAGAACTCTATTAATTTTTGAGTGAAAGGAGAATTTTATAAAATGATATTTTAGATACTACATATCAGAATTTATGGAATTAAATGAAATTGTTAATCAGATAAAATATGTAAGATAAATTTCAAATTCAAATAGCTAGAAAAGCACAAAAAGTAAATAAAGTAAAGGGAACAAAATAATAAAAGCAGATGTTAAAATTAACAAGATAATTGTAGAAATGTTTGTATTTGTAACAAAAATTGCAAAATAGAGAAATCACTAGCTAATCTATTCATAGAAGCAAGGAACCACGTATACACAAAATAATAAACTACAGAGGAGAAAACAACCATTGAAATAGAGTAAACTAAAAAAATCATAAGTTGCTACTTTGCACAGCTCTATGCAAATAAACTTGAAAATCTAGATGAAGCGGGTAATTCCCCAGGAAAACACAATTTACCAAATTGATATTTACCAGATGGATAGAGATATATATACTTAAACCAATATCTAACATAATTGAATCAACAGGAAACACTAAAGACATTTCCTCTATCTACATTCAGGAACAAGACAAAACATTTCACTATCTCCAGTTATAACCTTGTGTTTGAGGTATTAATTAAATCAGATAAGAAACAATAATGTTTTCACTTGTCTTCAGGGTTTTTTTTAATTTCTTCTTTGATTTCTTCAGTGATCCAATGGTTGTTTAATAGTATATTGTTTAGCCTCCACATGTTTGTGAGTTTTTGCGGGTTTTTTTCTTGCAGTTGATTTCTAGGCTCACACCATTGTGGTCAGAAAAGATATTTGCTATGATTTCAATCCTCTTAAATTTACTGAGACTTATTTTGTGGACTTTCTTGTGATTTATCCTGGAGAATGTGAAAAAAATGTGTATTCTGCTGCTTTTAGATGGAATGTTCCACATATTTCTGGTAATTTCATCTGGTCTAATGTGTAATTTAAGGCCAGTGTTTCCTTACTGATTTTCTGGCTGGCTGATCTGTCTGTCCATTGATGTAAGTGGGGTTTTAAAGTCTGCTACTATTATTGTGTTACTGTCAGTTTCTCCCTTTATGTCTGTTAATGTTTGCTTCACATATTTAGGTGCTCCTGTGTTAGGTGCGCACATATTTACAATTGTTATATATATTTCAACTGATCCCTTGATCATTAATGTAATGTCCTTCTTTGTCTCTTGTTAGTCTTTGCTTTAAAATCTGTTTTGTCTGATATAAGAATTGTGACTCTAGCTTTCTTTTGATTTCCACTTGCATGGAATACCTTTTGCTATCTTCTCACTCTCAGTCTGTGTGTGTCTTTAGATCTAAAGTGAGTCTCCCTTTTTTAAAACTTTTATTTATTTATTTTTAATTTTTATTTTATATTGGAGGATAGTTGATTTACAATGTTGTTTCAGATGTACAGCAAAGTGATTCAGTTATACATACACATATATCTATTCTTTTCCAGATTCTTTTTCCCATAAAGGTTATGAAGTCTCTTGAAGGCAGAATATACATATATAGGTCTTATATTTATATCCATTAAGCCAGTCTATGTCTTTTGATTGAAGCATTTAGTCCGTTTACATTTAAAGTAATTATTTATAGGCATGTACTTATTGCCATTTTGTTAATTGTTTTTGTTAATTGTTATTTTTGTAGTTCTTTTTTGTTCCTGTCTTATTCTTTTGCTCTCTTCCCTTGTGATTTGAAGACTATCTTTCGTATTATGTTTGGATTCCTTTCTCTTTTTTGTATGTGTATCTATTATAAATTTTTGATTTGTGATTGCCATGAGGTTTATAAATATATGATTATTTTAAGTTGATGATTTCTTAAGTTCAAACGCATTTTAACAACCCTGAATTTTTACACTCACCACATTTACTGTTTTTGACATCACATTTTACATCTCTTTGTGTATCCCTTAACTGCTTATTGTAGATATAGATGATTTTACTACTTTAGTCTTTAACCTTCCTACTGGATTTATACATGGTTCATTTACTACCTTTACTATGTATTTGCCTTTACCAATGAAATTTTTCCTTTTGTAATTTTTGTATTTCTAGATTTGGCCTTTTCTTTTTTACTTAGAGAAGTCCCTTTAACATTTATTGTAAAGCTGGTTTGGGGGTGCTGAACTCTTTTAACGTTTGCTTGTCTGTAAAACTTTTGATCTCTCCATCAAATCTGAATGAGAACCTTGCCAGGTAGAGTATTCTTTGTTGTAGGTTTTTCCCTTTCATCACTTTAAAAATATTGCGCCATTCTCTTCTGGACAGCAGAGTTTCTGCTGAAAAATCAGCTGATAGTCTTATGGGAGTTCACTTGCACATAACTTGTTGCTTTCCCCTCGCTGCTTTTAATATTCTCTCTTTACCTTTAATTTTTGCCACTTGAATTACAATGTGTCTTGGTATGGTACTTGTTGGATTGATAGTTTGGGATTCTCTGTGCTTCCTGTATCTGGATGTCTGTTTCCTGTCCTAAGTTAGGGAAGTTTTCAGCTGTTACATCTTCAAATGTGTTCTCTGCTGCATTCTCTCTCTCTTCTCCTTCTGGGACCCCTATAATATGAATGTTAGTACACCTGACATTGTCCTTATTTCTTTTTATATTTTTTTACTTTTTTATGTTCAACTTCAGTGATTTCCATGATTTTGTCTTTCAGTTTGCCTATTTGTTCCTCTGTGTCATTTAATCTACTGTTGATTCCTTCTAGTGTATTTTTTTTATTTCAGTTACTATTCTTCATCTCTGTTTGGTTGCATTTTTATTTTCTTTTTTTGTTAAAAACATTTAACTTCTCACACTGTTCATCCAATCTTCTCTCAAGATTTTAGAACTCTTTGATTATTTAGAACTCTTTAGATCTCTATGATTATTACCTTGAACTCCTTATTGGGTAGATTACTTATCTCTACTTCTTTTAGTTCTTCTTCTGGGGTTTTATCTTATCTTCCTTTGTTTGGAACATATTCCTCTCTTGCTTCACTTTGCCTAATTTGCTATTTTCATTTCCATGTATTTGGTAGGTGGAATACATTTGCCAACATTGGAGAAGGGGACTTCTTTAGGAAACATCCTGTGTATCCCATCAGCACACTCATCTCTGGTCACCAGAGCTATATGCTTTAGCAGTGCCCTCTATGTGGCTGTGTGCATCTTTCTGTCGTGGTGGGTTGACTACTGTGGGTACCTGATAGGCATGGCTGGACACAGTCCAATTTGTTGGCAAGCCCTGCCTTGTGTGGAAGCTGCCAGACAGATGCTGGTGGATGAGGCCAGCTCACAAGTTGGCTGGCTAGTAAGCACTGAAGGGTTCTGGGGCTAGTGCTGACCCACTGGTGGGTGGAGCTGGGTTCTGGAGTGGGTAGTTGTGGGGCCAGGGGTCCTGGACCTAGTGGGTGGGTCCAGTTCCTGACACAGCTGCCTGTGGTGAGGGCTGTGGTGTCCCAAAACTGGTTTTGTCCTGGTGATGGGTGGGATCAGATCTGGGGTGGCTGGCTGAGGGGCCCAAGGTGTCCCAGAGCTGGTATTGGCCTGCTAGTAGGCAGATTTGGGGACCAATGAGTTCCAGGGTTGGTGCCAGTCTTCTGGTGAGTGCGCTAGGTCCTGACATGGCAAGGTGCAGTTCCTGGAGCTAGTATCTACTTTTGGTGGGTGGGGTTAGGGCTCAGGTGATCTCAGGGCTGGTGCCTGCCCACTGCTAGGTGAGGCCAGGTTCTGGGGTTTGTGCTGGTAAGTGGAGGGTTCTGGGGTTTCTAGCTCCTGGGCCCAGGGTTCCTGGAGCTAATATCACCCCATTGGAGGGCAGGACCTAGGCCAGTGGGTTCCAGGGCTAGCACCAGCTTGTTGCCAGTCAAAGCTGGGTCCCAGGCTCTCTGGCTGCAGAGTCCTAGGGATTCTGGAATTGATGTATTGGCTTGGTGTTGGGTAGGGCTGGGGCCATGAGTCCTGGGACTGATGCTTGCCCCACCGATTGGGGAGGCTGGTCTCAAGGCTAGTGCCAGCCCACTGGTGGGTGGAGCTTGTTCCTGAGGTCTCTGGCTACAGCGCTCTTTGGGTCCTGGGCCTAGTGCCAGCACACTGGTTTGTGGGGCCAAGTTTTGAACGCTCTGGTGTGCAGGACCAGGCCCTAGGGTGGCTGTGGGCTCAGGGAGGTCTTAAGGCAGCCAATCTGCTAGTGGATGGGGCTCTGTCCCTGCCTAGTTAGTTGCTTGGCCTGAGGTGTCCCAGTACTGGTGCTGACAGACTGGTGGGCAGGGCCAGGTCCTTCCACTAATATGCTAGAGGAAGGATCTAAATGCATGCCAGCACCAGTGCCCCTCTGAGTAAAATTAGTTGCCCCAAATGGCTGCCAACAGTGTCTATGTCCCCAGAGTGAGCTCCAGCTGCCCCCTGCCTCTCTGAGAGGCTCTCCAAGATGAGTAGATGGGTCTGACCCAGGCTCCTTTCAAATTATTCGTTCTGTCCTGGGTCCCAGAATGTGTGAGATAATCCAGATACATTACAAGATAAATTCAATTACATAAAATATTTTAAAATAACCTTTATATGGGAAAAAAACCTATTAACAAAATCAAAAGAAAATGACAAAATGTAGGAAAATATTTGCAACATTTATATAGATAAAGGATATTCCAAAAAGATAACGCTAAAAAATGAGCTAGATAAGAATATATACTTCACAGAAAAAAATAGCATATATATATAGTATTTAATTACTGTATATAAATACATAGTATATATTATTAAATATTATATATATATAATTAAATAATATATTAATATAAACATAATTTGTATTTATTAAATCTAATTTTTAAAATATATTGATATATATTAATAAATATATGCTTTAAATTTGTATACTTTAATAAATATACTTACTATATATACATATAGTATTTAATTAGTATATATATTATATATTTATTTAAGTATTCAATATACTATGTATTATTTATATCTACAACATTTAATGTGTAGCCATATAAATTCTTTATATAATCAAAAATTAAATTTAAGCAAAAATACAAAAACACTAACATTTAATACAACTAAAAACAAATTAATTTAACTGTATATCAGATTTATAACGTGTGTGTGCATGCACACACACACAAACAATTTAAGTAACTTTTGAACACAGTATTATGACTATAAACCTCTAGTAGAATACATTTTAAAGACAAAAAGAAAATAATTTTTAAAAAACTTTAAGTTTGCTTAGCAAGGTTGCTGTTGGTACTGGTATTAGTGTAATAATTCTGAAAATATTTTGTGGATACTGTAGGATACACTAAATGAGTGAATGCAATACATCAATGTTCTTGGGAGTCAGGATTCTCACTGTGGGAAAAGTAAGATTCAAACATGGACTAGGGGAAGTGTGAAGAACCCTGCAATGTAGCTATCAGACTAAGATATATACATATACATATACACATATGTACACACATATATTTTTTTTTCTAATGTATCCCCTGAAAATACATAGAAAAAATATGCACACCTCAATCCCCAATCTTGGTTTCTAAATACAATACCCTACTAAAAGGAACCAGGGATCCTTGGAGAGATGGTTGTTTCCAGGTTTGGGACATGGAGAGTTTAAAGCAAGCTTGCAGTATCTTGCTGAGCTAGAAAGCAAGGACGTAAAACAAAAGAGGTGGGAAGGAGGAGAAAGTTCTTCCTTAAAGGAGGTCTATTAATAAATGTAAAATGAATGATATAAATAGGAAATCATCATTTTGCAAGCACTAATGTAATAAATGATTCAAGCGAAGATTATCATGAATACTAAAAAATATTGAATGAAATTTTGTTGAGTACAGGATATTAATACAATCTTAAAGTATCACCCACAGTTATCTATTAATTGCAAGAGAAAAGAATACCTTTACAATTGAAGAATCTCAGAGATGCCACCTTAACCAAATAATTAAAAGTTAGTTATCACCAATAATGGAACAAGTCAACATTATGTGCCTCCCGATGTAATAAACTGAGGACACAAGATCACCTGTGTAGTAATCTTTACAAAATGTTTAACTTGACTCCAATAATATAGCAGTAATATGTAAGATATTATACAAAACAAATAGTCTGAACTTTTCAAAAGCCTCAGAGCAATGAAAAATAAGAAAGGGACTGTTTTAGATTAAAAGAAATTAGACAAGACAACTAAGTGTATTGAACGATCCTTGACTAAATCATGAGTTGAAAAATAAAGCAACTGTAAGGGATATTAATTGGATAACTGGGAAATTTTTAATATGGGCCAATATCAGGTAATATTCTCACATAAATTTTATATTATTTTGAATGTAAGAACAGCCTTAAGATAATGAAGAAAAATGCCCTTGTTTTGAGGAGATATATGTTGAAGTATTTAGGGGTGAATTATCATGATATCTGCAACTAATTTTCAAATGGTTCAGCAAATGTATATCCATATATCTGAGAAAGAGACAGAGAGAGAAATGGCAAATATGGTAAACTGGTTAACAATTAGTGAATCTAGATAAAGAGCACATGAGTGCTCATTATAGTATTTTTTTAGTTTATCCATGGGCTTCAAATTTTTCAAAATAAAAACTTGGGAAATATTTTTAAAAGCAGTATCAATAAACTAACAAAGCATTAATGGAATAATTATCTTAAGCTGTACAAAACTAAGACTACATATTATGATCGAAGGCATCATAATATATTTAAGTCTCTTAGCACCTAAACAAGAATAATGAAAAAGGAAGCATGTGCCATTTGTTCAGCACATTGCTCTTTCTATTTTAAAGAAATATTCCTATCATAAGTAGGAATACAATTTTCTCAGTTTTCCTCATCGACCAAATATGTGTAATATTTCACAAGAATGTTCACTCTTCTGTTAATTCCAGAAGTGTATTGTATATTTTGGAGTAAAGAGAAGTTGGGCTGGGGTCATAAATTTAATGATAGCAAAATCCTAATTAACTTCCACGTTGGCATCAGGGAACCCTGGCTTCAAGTCCCACTCCTATTACTCCTTAGACATGGAGTCACCATCTAACCTACACAGACTTCCCATTTCTTACCTGTAAAATGTAAATATGAACATCTAGTTCATTCCTGTCTCTGAATAAGTATAAGTTAAATAATAGATACCATATAATAGCATAATGTCTGGCCAAACGGGGGTTCCATAAATGGTAGTTGAACCTGAATCTGGTATTGTCTAATACAATCAATGGTGTAACATGTTTTTGACACTTGAACTTGTTTCTTTCTATATTAATATAGGCATCAGTGCTATTTGCAAGAGAGGATACATTGAATTTCATGAGTGTGTACTCCCTAGTAGAGATACATCTTCAATTAAAATTTGTATAAAATGACAGCTCTCAAAATGGCACAAGGCCATATGTACGCTAATAAGAAATTCTCATCTATAATTGATCCACAAACAGGTTTTTAATTAATGCATTTTTCCAATAGCTATTCAGCTGTGACACTGGTACTATTGAAATTAAAACATTATAAAATATTGTTATCATTCCAAATATATAAATATACCTGAAAGTAATTCTACCTCTTATAAATTTACCTCTCGTGGTTCCCCTTTTTTACACAAATATGCCCAAGTTGTCAGAATAGAGTAATTTTATACATGAATGAAACAGGTGGTAATCTATTTTGAGGTAGCATATTTTGAGAAATGTCATGGCAGAAAGATCCCAAGTCCCTTTCCCCTAAATATAACAAAAAGGTGCTAATAGTGGATTACCCTACAGAAAAGAGCAGCAGTTGAAAAGCCTCTTCCACCTTCAAAAATACTGTAATCATTTGCTTCTTTTTTAAATATGCTCCAGTGGGAAAAGGTAGAGAAAAAGAACAGTGGGCATGAGAAGGCAAATTCTAATTCACTATTTTTTTAGAGGCTAAAACATACCACATAAATAGCAGACTATAGAACCAGAGTATCTTGAGTGGCTGAGCTGTAGAGGAGACCCCTTCACCCACCTACTCATATCAAATACACACCAGTCCCTCTTTGTAACCATTGATCTGTGTGGATGTTTGTTTTATAATTGAGAAAGAAGAGAAAATTGTATTTGGAGCCTGAAGCTATCAAGTCAGGGGAGACAAGAATAATGAAGAAGATGGCATCTACTCCCTGACTGACCCATCCGGGTATGAGTATCTGTGGTTCCAGAGCTAAAGGTAAGGAGGTGACAGAACTGTCTTATGAGATTTACTGTGATTCTCAGAGGGCTTAAAAGACAGAAGATGCTGCAATGTTTTCATGAGAGTCTTCGTGTAACTCTTGACACGAGTGGAGTTCTGAGTTGGGGAAAAAGCCTTTCCCTCTGGTGTTTCACCCGCACTCTGCACTTCTATGGCACTCTAAGAGCCGGCAGCTTTGTGGGCAACCATACCCAGGGAAGATAGGAGGGCCACTGCCAGCCCAGTCAGCAGGTGCAGTTCTGTGAAGCAGCATTGTGGGTGGAGACTGTGAATGGAGAATAACACGGAAGAGAAAGAATATTAGGTCATGTGGGGAAAAAAATGGGATTGTGAGCACATGTGAGGCCCCCGTCCCATTAATTTTACCACATGCTGCCACTGGATCAGTCTTTCCCAAAGAATCCTTTTATCTTAAAAAAAAATAAAAATTTTTAGACATTTCTGTACTACAAGGTAAAGAAAGCATTCTAATCACAACCATACAAAATGTGGCTTCAACTAATTCCCATTAATTTTCTCTAAGAATCTTTGTTATAATCAGTGTGTTCCTTCCAGCCCCTTACCTTTAATCAAAGTATATCATTTCATAAACTTGGTATAGCCTCTTGCTCCCTGTCTGGCTCTTCTAAGTACAAACCAGGTCAACTACCATCAGTCCTATAAACCCATCACAGACTTCCGCAAACCACCTGGATCTACTGCTCATTCAAAAATATGGCACAAATTGTGCCAAATATCATGCGTTGCAAACTGAAAAAAATTTTGATTTAGACTTTATTAATTATCTGTTGTTTGGGAACATCTTTTCTTCTGTTGTATGATTTTGTATTTAACCTTTTTGTATTTTATTTTAGTCTGCCCTTTCCATTTAGAAAATAAGTTTCTTGATGTCAGGGTCTGTGTTATTTTCATCTTCGTATTTTCCACAGTGCTTAGGACTGAGAGGTCCTATATAAATATTTTTGGTACATAGGTTGATTCAGTTATTCAGCATAGTATTGAGAAAAAAACACGATGTGTTTTTTTGAGGTGACAATATTTGAGGTGACAACTGCACCACATTTTGAGATGTTACCCTATTTCCTCTGTCCAGAAAAACATTTCTAATATTAAATTTCTAGTAATTGAGCTAAAGTCAAATAAGCAGGCCACAGTCTGCTAGAATTTGACAGTAAAAAATTTTCAACAAGCAAAATGATCAGAGATAAAATGTTCATAGTCACCTCTTCTTTCATCAGGTTTGTCAACACTAACTATATGTCTGACTACATATAAGGTGGAATCTAAACGAGGCACCATGATCTTCTTTTTATTCCCTACTGTGAATCACCTTAAAGAAATTTAATAACAAAAAATTGCCAGCAAACTTAAGCTCTAAATAAGCTCTTTATATTTATCTTTAAAATGTACTTTTATGTACTAAAATAGAGACTCTTCTCTCCAAGTTCTTCATTGATTAGTCAACCGCACTGGCAGAAAGACCAAAATGTTTTGTTTGGTCTTTCGCCTCCTTATTCACTAAGGATCAAAATTAAAGTCATCACATTAAAACCATCAGCTGCCTAAAACTACTATTTATACAACACAGTCAAAGATTATTAAGAACTGATAGTTATTAAACATAAATTTACAGTGTTTTATTTTAATAGTCTCGTATGCATCAAAAAGCACTGCTTTCTCTTATATGAAGCCTGACCTCTCTTTTATTGTTTTGCTAATACATTAACGTTATAAATCCTTATGTCATAAAAATGTACAATGGGAAGAAATCTCTTTGTTTATCATTAGCATGAGAAATAAGCACCATGTTCAATTCAACACATTTCAAGACAAAAAGAAACCACCAATCCCCAACCTCCAGTGCAAGAGAAATTAAGCAGAGAGAGTTGCCTCCGATGTTTTATAAAACAATATATTAAACTGGATAGATGGGGAGGGAAAGCAAAGAGTTGATTCGCATGACCAGGGTGAAAAGAAAAACAAACATTAGAGTTGCGAAAACATATATTCCATAATAAGTTCTTAAGACTCCCAGGTGCAACATCAGCAGCACTGGAGTCTCGATTTTTATTGTAATCTTGTGGCTTTTTATTTGTAACTTATATGAAAAGAATCATATTGATTGGGGCAGATTTAACTCAGTAAAACCTATTCTACTGAGAATGTCTGTGCTAGGTGATTTTATCAAGTTCTCTTTTGGTTTCATTTTCTTCCTCATCCCTATTCCCAGAGGAGGCTGCAGCCCAGCTTGCAGAGCAAATTGCCCTAAATTGAGTTCTTTCTCTGGCATAGACAGGGCTGCCTTTGGCTCCTTGGCTTGAAAACTTTATGCATTCTTTTTTTCCTTCTTCCTTAACAATCCCCTTCCCTTTTTCCAATTAAAATGGAGAAGTTTGCACCGGTACCTGCTCCCAATTAAATGAATACTGCATTACCAGCCGCACTCTCGGATCTGCTTTACCCTCCCTTCATTAGCCTTATTCCTCTGAGGCTGCCTGGCTGTCTGCCAGGGACTTATGGCAAGAATTCAAAATCTTGCACACTTTATCCCCTCCAAATCATTCTTGAATATAAGCAGTCTGCTCCTTAGGCCCAGCATGAGAAATCCAAGAACGTGTTCAAAACGGATAGGGGGTGGGGAGGGAGAGAAGAGAAAAATGATTTAAAAGGCTAAATAAAAGCCTATGCAAAGAAAGACAGCTAAGAGAGGCTAAGCTTCCCAGTTAACTGACCTTAGTTTCTTTTTAAAAAGCCTGAGTAGGAAGAACAACAAATGACAGTTGTTTCTGTCGTCCATGCTTTGTGTCTGAGTGCCTTCATGCCTACAGGAAGTACATCATCATCTTCACACCTCAGGCATGCTGACTCCCCAACACTCAAATTATGTACCATGACCAAAAAAGCCAACTTCAGAAGCTTAAGCAACTGTTTTATACATATATATATGTATGTGTATATATATATATACATACACATATATATACATACATATATATACATACATATATATATATATATATATATATATATATATAAAGATCAACATGGAATTTTCCAACAAATGTGAGTTCTATGGGACCACTGCATCAGCCATTCTCAGCTGACACTTGGAATCAGAAAGTATGCATCAAGCTGTCATGAATGACGACTCAGGTGTCAGGTCAGGCCACAGAAACAAACGGGCATTCAGTGTGCCACCAATGCTCTCTGAAACTGTGCAAATTCCACTCACAGAGTCTTTGAACACATTTTAGCAGAATATGTGATCAAATCTCGGCCCTGGTATATATTGTCTGGGTGACCTTGGGCAAGTTATTTAACTTCTCTGAGCCTCATGGTCCTAATTTGTAAAATAGGGATAACTGTATCTAGCACCAAATGCTGTTTGCGGACTAAGTAGAACGTGCAAACCACTTAGCACAATTCCTGGCACATGGTACGCAGCTAGTGTAAACTCTTATTATTGTTGCTACTAATATTAATATTAAGCAAAAATACACCATATGATCTGACAGAACTTTTGGAGCCTTTCCCAGAACATGACAAGGGCTAAGGACAATTTGTAGATGATTTTTAATTTAACAAAATCAACAATGTGCAATTGATTCTCAGAAGCCAATCCTCGTTTGGCACAGAGCCCAACACAGCTATGACATCCACTAAGGTCATTATTAGATAACCTATCATTTAGTGGTAATTATGAGTCATCAAATTCTTCAAGCACCTTAGAAAATATATAGTCATTGTTGACCTTTTCTAAGGACAGTATGTGATTGAACACTTTAAAACAGTCATCACTGAAGTCATTTTGTTTCAGTTCTGAGAATTAACATATAATTTGGTTTATCTCCTAGTGAGAAACTTCCAAGGCATACTATAATGCCACAGTTTACCACTTTAAAAATAATAATAAATAAAAGGAGGGCTTCCCTGGTGGCGCAGTGGTTGAGAATCCGCCTGCCGATGCAGGGGACACGGGTTCGTGCCCTGGTCCGGGAAGATTCCACATGCCGCGGAGCGGCTGGGCCCGTGAGCCATGGCCGCTGAGCCTGCACGTCCGGAGCCTGTGCTCCGCAACGGGAGAGGCCACAACAGTGAGAGGCCCACGTACCACAAAATAAATAAATAAAAGGAAAACTATAAAAAGCCATAATTACTAAATCTTTTTAAGGACTGCGTTGATGAAAAGACAAAGAAAACATATTTATGAAAGAGGATAAATATTGCAAACAAATTTGTGCTGACCATTTTTATCTCCTACAACAGACAAAACACCTTTCTATCCATGAGCTCCAAAATTATTGCACGATTTATAAGAAATACACTATGTTGTCTGAGAAACCTAAAGCAGCAGACATATTCTCAATACAGGAAGATACTTTATAAATAACTTTTGATTAATCAAATCCAAGTCAAAGGTCCCATAGCACTTTACATAATTATTAGGAATGCAAACATTGAAATCAGGAATGTGAAATTATATTCCAGTCTCACCTTTTATTTGCTATGTGACCTCTAAAAACTTACTTAACTTCTCAGACCTTCAATTTCTCAAATATAAAATATGGCAAAATGATGTCATTGTAAGAATTACATTTAAAATGCTTAACTTAAGCTACAAGAAGTTCTCTTTTATCATCATCATCATTATCAACACTATGATTATTGTCAAGTTTTTGACTTTCCAAAAATTAGTTCTTAGAAATAGGAAACGAACAAAATATGAAGCAGAAATTTTGAAACATGTCATTCAGTCTGTCAAATACTGGTGGAACTGCACTGAATCCAATATAGGTAACATATTCGCTAGTTCAGATCATGCATATCTGAGGACAGCTAAAATGGGATGGTCTTTTAAAGATGATGGTTTTAAGGTATAGATTGAGAAATCTACCCCATCCAGAAAGTTATCTAAGCAGTTATTTAACTGAAAGACGGAATCACACATCTAGCACATAAGATACAAACAAGGTCACACAGCAATGGCAAAGCCAGGACTTAAGCTCAGGTCTGTCAATTCCAGACAAAGGTATCTCAAGTGATCTTTACACTCATAATTCAGAGATGTCATATTACCTGGTTACATGAGAAAAAAACTCAATAGGAGAGTATGAAATTTTCCATGGTTGTACTTCCACAGGCACTTCAAAATTACAAAATTAATTTTATTTATTTATTTATTTTTAAAATAAATGTATTTTATTTATTTATTTTTGGTTGCATGGGGTCTTCGTTGCTGCACGCGGGTTTTCCCTAGTTGCGTCGAGCGGGGGCTACTCTTCGTTGCGGTGCACGGGCTTCTCATTGCGGTGGCTTCTTTTGTTGCAGAGCATGGGCTCTAGGCGCGCGGGCTTCAGTAGTTGTGGCGCACAGGTTCAGTAGCTGTGGCGCACGGGCTTAGTGGCTCCAAGGCATGTGGAATCTTCCCAGACCAGGGATCGGACCTGTGTCCCCTGAACTGGCAGGCAGGTTCTAAACCACTGTGCCACCAGGGAAGTCCACAAAATGTATTTTAAATAAAAATGTATTCTAAAAAAAATGTATTCTAAACCTCAAGTATCACACGTATATCCCCTTTAAACCTGTCCTCCTGTTATAAATCCTGTCTTTGTTAATGCTACCATCCACCCATCTCAGAAACTTGGAGCCGTACTGATATTGGGTTGGCCAAAAAGTTCGTTTGGGTTTTTCCATAAGATGTTATGGAAAAACCCAAACGAACTTTTTGGCCAATCCAATATTTTTTTCCCCCTCAGTAAGTCACTTGTACTGACAATTATACTTCCTTAACATTGACCAAAGCTGCATCTTTCCCTCACTTTCTGCTGATAGTTCCTTAATTCAGGACCTCATTGTCTTATGCCTGCACTGCTGTAATGGTCTCCCAACTAGTCTCCTTTATCCGAGCTTTCCTACTCACTCATTCTACTTTCCACTCTCCACTCCTCCACATTCTCATCAAAATGATCTTCCTAACAGTCTGATTGTGCTAACTCCCCAACTTGAAACCTTCCCTCTCATGCAGTCTCTCCTTAGCCAGGCCCCTATATGTCTCTCTCCCCATTCTCATCCTCAGTGTCCATTCTCATCCTTCATGCTCTCTGTGTGTCAGCAATTTTCTTTTTCATCTTTGCTCTTTGTTCTTTAGCTTAATGCTATTCTTCCAGTGTGTAATTATATGATTTTTCCCACTCAGTCTAAATATTCCATTAGTGCTTAAAAAGAAACTTCTATGTAAGTACTATATAGACCCATTAGATGAAGCTTGTGTCAGCTACCTAGAGATGTTAAAATCTTTTTGGATTGTGGGTTTGTCAACCTTCCATGTAATTCTGTCCACTTATGTTTTATATTTTAAAAATAATATTATTAGTTATATGTAATTTCTAAATATATAAACATATATATTTTAATATTCCACTTAACTTTATATTAATTTACATATACTTTGTATAAAAATGATATAGTTATAGTAGATTTCTTTTGGGTAGTATTTATCTGGGATAAATACTTTTACTTTAGTCTTTGCTGTGTCTTTACGTTTTAAGTATGAATCTTTAGATAGCATACAACTGGGATTTTTAAAATCGGATTTGACCATTTTTGTCTTTTAATTGCAGAGTTCACTCTATTTTCATTAATTGGGATTACTGGCCTATTTAAATTTATTTCACTTAATTCATGCACCTGAGACTGACCTATTTTTTTTTTTTCTATTTTTTCTTTGTATGTCTCCTTCATTCCTTCAAGAAGCATTTCCTGAGCAACTACGATATTGCAGGCACTACCTCAACATTGGTGATCAGGGCTCAAGGGAAAAGACAAGATTCTTGTTCTTAAGGATGTTACATTCTAGTGGGAGGGGACAGAGAATGGATAAGTAAACAACTGAATAGTAATATAAATAGTAATGAACATATTAAAAATTGTGTTCTATTCTTACTGTCTTTTTTCAGAAGCTCATTTTTTTCTTCCCAGGCTACAAGAGTACCCTTGAGATGGGTCTCTCCTTTTCCCATTTCTCTTCTGATATTACATCTGCCTCACTAATATTTTTATATCATAATTCAAATAATTCTATTCCCTAGCTTAAAACCTTCAGTGTCTCCCCATTGGCTACTCCATTGAGTAAAATACCTTAGCCTGACATTGAAAGTCTTTTGCAAAATGGCTCATCCTCCATTTTCTAGCTCTTCCTTCCATATATCATTACATATCCTCTACTCTACTCTCTAGCCAAATAAACTGCTTACTTCCTATTTCCAAACACATCTAATTATTGTTTTCTCTGCCTCTTACTCTACTTTCTCATCCCTTTCCATTTGATTCTATCATTTCTGCCATTCTTTAAAGAACATTTTAAAAGCTACTTCCCCAAAAAACACCCTTCATGATTCTGTATATTTGTGGGCTCTGCATCTTTTGAATTTCATTTTACCTTTTTAAAGGACATCATTCTATATTTTTTCACTTATTATAAGATTTTTATTGAAGTATAGTTGGTTTACAGTGCTTCAAGTATACAGCAAAGCGATTCAGATATACGTATACACATATATATTCCTTTTCAGATTCTTTTCCATTATATATTATTACAAGATATTGAAAGTAGTTCCCTGTGCTATACAGTAGGTCCTTGTTGTCTACCTATTTTATATATAGTAGTGTATATCTGTTAATCCTAAATTCCCAATTCATCCCTCCCCCGCTTTCCCCTTTAGTAACCATAAGTTTATATTCTATGTCTGTGAGTCTATTTCTGTTTTGTAAATAAGTTAATTTGTATCATTTTATAGATTCCACATGTAAGTGATATCATATGATATTTGTCTTTCTCTAACTACTTAGTATGATAATCTCTAGGTCCATCCATGTTGCTGCAAATGGGATTATTTCATTCTTTTTTTATGGCTGAGTAATATTCCACCACACACACACACACACACACACACACACACACACACACACACACACACATACACTAATGTAAGCTTCTTAATGGCAGGATTTTTTTTCTTATTCATTTTGATTTCCAAACAGTGTTAACTAAAATGTCCTGGAGATAACACATGAGCAGTAAATAACTCTTGAATTAAATTAACAATTGTGTCTAAGCCTGGCCACCACCTTATACCATCCATCATTATCCCAACTGGCAAAAATATTTGAATAAATGTCCGTAAATGACCAACAAATAAAAAACTATGTTGCTTCATTCTGGAGAAAATTGTTTAGAAAGTAAAATACCTCAAATGATTAAATAGCCTTTTATAATAGTCAAATTGTAAAAATTAAGTAAGCAATAGAAATATATGAAATATATCTATACTTAGTTCAAGTAATGAGTAAAAGTATATTTTGTTTGTTAGGAATGGGAGAGATAGGAAGCAGAGAAGAGGAAAAAAACTGGAGAGTAATTACTTTAGATATGAGATGTTAAGAGTTCCTTGGAGATGTAGGTAAATTATTAATATATTTATTCATCATTTTTCAGTAAACATGTATGGAGCACCTACTACATGCTAAACACTGTGATAAGCCCAGGGAGTACAAAGATGAATAACGTTTAATATTTGCTATCAAGAAACTGAAGCTTACTGAGAAAAAGATAAATAAACAGATAGAGGAAAATGTAGCAAGTGTTACAACAGAAGGATCTGTGAAGTACAACTGGAGAACTTAGGCAGGAGGCTCTGTAAAGGTTTCAGGTGAATTAGCTCTTCTACTGAGAAAACAGCATGAGAGCTAGGAAGGGTAGGCCTTTATGCTTTTAGAGTATTTATGCCCTCTTTTACTTGAAGATATTGTAATGGTAAATTGATAATATTCTACATAGTATTAATGTCATATCATGGAGGTATCACTATCTTTTGCATATACTGCTTTAAGATATTTCATGAACTTCTGATTACGCATGACAGTGGATGCACATATTTATTTACTCCTCACCCTTGCAAAACCACACTAAACTGACAGCGAGTGAATTTTAAAATTATAAATCCATAAGGATGAAAATAATAGGAGAGGAGAAGATACTATATAAGCAATATCAAAAACATTTCTGAAATGTTGGAAGATAGGTGAATGAATGGTAACTGCTTAGCAAACCAGATAAAGCTGAAACCTCAACCTGAATTGAAAGAAGCCAATAGGAAGCTTCCAATTTTACCTCAAAAGCCCAGAAAGTCTTAGGATATGAAAATACCAGGTATTTCTGAAGGTGAGACGTTAATACAATGAAGAAAGGATATATTAGTAACACAAGACAATTAGTTGAAAGTTCACTTTAAAAAAAAATTAGATGGTAGATCCTTTCCCTGACCCCAACAGAAGATCTAAAGTTTGCACTCTGTAGAAGTTTGTACAGCAGAAGAGATGTTCTATTGAGTAACAGAGGATGAAAGGCAAAATCCCTGTACTGAATGGTAAGACCTGCAAGTCATTTTCTGGTTTACTTCCCAGAACATAGACCTCTAGGTTTTTACCCTCCAATCATGAAATTGGAGAAGTCTTCTTTAGAGAAACTGAAAGGCCCAGAGAAAACATGCACATGTATGAGATTTAGTGTCTCTCAATTACAAAGCCATGTGCCACCTTACTGTAATAAACCTCACCAATTAATACATCCCTGTAATAATGGTTTTCCAAGTAATTATGAGGTCCCTTATTCTCAAATTTAGGAGATAGCCAAGGATAACCTAACATATAGAGAAATCTTCTAGCATGAAAGAGAGAAATCAAAACATAGACTACGGAATCTGAATGGGGTCAGGTTTCTGGACAGAAATAGGAAAACTAAAAGATAATGAAGGAGGACGTGAATGTTTAGAGGGGAAATTATTTCCAATCTAAAGTTCAGTACCTAGCCAATGTACTTAAAGAATATAAGTAGAAATCAAGTATATTTATAGAATAAGAAAATTCTAGTATATTCAAGGCCACAAAAAATTTACCTCCTATGTATTCTCTTCAGGAATCTTCTGGAAAATGAACTTCATTGAAAAGTTGGTAGTAAACCAAGAAAGAGAATCAGAAAAGAAGGAGCCAGGAAAAAATAAAAAGAATGTCCCAGAATAATGGTGAGGGCTCTAGGATGGACATCTGCAAGAAAACATAATGTCTCAAAGGACTGACAGGGAAACTGATTCACTTAACACAGATGTGCCTATCAAAACAGGAATGCTTACAGAAAGTAAACTCAATGTATCTGATGTATTAAAATGGAAAAGGGTGATGGTTGAGGAATAAACACACAAATTATCAAAGTGAGAAGATTTTGGAGATTGAAAAAAGTGACTCAATGTGTTCAATGACTGATCTGAAAGAAAATTCCATCACTTTTAAATATTTAAAGCATGGTTGCAGGAAACGCTAAGAAAATAAAAAATTTTAAATCAATTCCACTGACAAAGTTTTGTTAATTGATTTATTTGAAAGCTCCTGAAATACACTGACATACCTCTTCAATGATAGCTAGAGTATGGAGAAAGGATTGTTGCCTGTTAAAGGTGTCTTTTGTACCTGATTCTAATTACTGAAATAAATGTCGTAAATGTGCCTCTCTCTTAAAAATTGTGGAGCAAAATAGGAGAATGAGCTATCGTGTTTAACCTTTCTCCTAAAATTAAAACTGGCTAGAAGTTAAAATTCTTGCTGTAACTGCTAGGCCCTGTGAGATGCCCCAGAAGTCTTATAATAAAACTTCAACTTGGGCTAATTTGAATGGCTACCTATTCTCTGCAACAATCTCTAACTGGTATGTGTAATAAAATATAAGCCATATAAATTGAACAAGATTTCATGGGAAACTTCCTCAGCTTAGCTATTTAGTGATTGTTCTTTACTTAAGAGTACTTGATTACATTTTCATTCCTACAGGAAGAGTCTACAAGTATAAAACAAAACTCTTTCTTCTTCACCTCAATCTAGCCTCAACTCAAATCTTCCCAAAGCCCTTCAGACATACTAGCTCATGAACTCAAGAAGCCTGGCTGTTGTGGGAAACTGGTCTTCTGCTTTGGGTAAATCAAAGGAGGAGAAAGACAAAAAATTATATAGTGGGCCAGGAATGCACAATAGGCTCAGTGTCCAGCTGAGAAGTGAAATAAATTTACTCAGTAAAAACAAGAAGTGACCCCTTATTTTCAAACATAATCTCTTTAAGTTTACATGGAATTAGTCAAATTGTACTATTTACCCAAATTAAATAAATTTGACTAGCTTATTATTCAGCCCCCTCCAGTTTCCAACAAACAAAGCAAATGCTCATCTCAAGGCAATGAAAACTCAACTGGCTCAATTGCCTCAAAATTCACAAACCTTCATCAGAAGTCATCATCTGAATCTCTAGAAATAAAAAAACATAAAACCTAATATTCTCTCCAACAGGAATAATCATTCTGTATCCCCAAACTAACTTACCTCAAAAATAAAAATAATCATTTGAACAATGTTCATATAGCAAGACATATACAACAGTTCCAAAATTAATTTCCTGAGTCATTAAAAGTTTTAAATTGTGGTTATAACCACTAGCTTAACTAGTGAATCTTTCAAAGTTTTGGGTTTCTTTTGAGATGGTAGTAACCTGCCTCAGGGGCAAAGAGAAGGGACCCTTAATATGTTATCTGCTTAAAACCTAGGTGAAAAGGATGCTGGTCTGCACTGGGAAAATTTCATTTGTGAATAAATATATGGTCTATTATTTGGTAATTTTTAAGCTATTTGATAACTAAATTGAAAAATTATCTTTGCTTCTTACTGAGTTAAATCTCTCAAATTTAATTCATTCACGTCCACCAAAGCCTTTCTAGGGCAAAGAATGAACCTGCACACATAAGACAATTCCAATAAAGATATTTTCTAAACTTAACCAAACATTGCTCCTCCTTCCTCAACCTGAAACTACAGGGTAAATTCATTCCAATACAACCATTATAAAATCATTTTAGAAGATTCTTGACAACAGTAAAATTGACCTCATTATTTCAGTGTACTCACACGTTTTGTTCACAGGCTCAGGACATAAGGACTCAAAACCACCTCTGATGCTTTCTGACAGATTGGAGATGAACTGGATTCCACAGGGGTGCCCCACCAAGGACATCTAGAAGCCAAATGACAAAAAATTAACATCTCCAGATTCTGTCTGTGCAGAATCAGGAGCAACTCTGAGATTTTTAAACACTGAGTGTACCATCAAGGGAGTCAAGTCCATTTTTTGTTAAGCTTTGTTATGTTACAAGATTTCATCAAAAATAGCATCGTATTCTGAAACCAGTTTTTCTATATCAAAAACTTAACTCTGTTATTGTTTATATTAGTCTCAGTTTTCATTTCAAGAGGGACAGAATTTCAGACAGGGTGTTGGCTTTTTATGAAAATTTATTCAAACATTTCATGAATTTTATAACTGGAACTTTAATTCATTCACAGAAAAAATATCATAAGACCATATAACATAATAGTTAAGAAGACAAGCTTTGAAGAGTTGGTATCAGTTGAGTTGGAGTCTGGTTTTTAAAGGTAAAATGAGACTAACACTAGTATCTACTTCATGATGGGGATGTTAAGATTAAACTTAGCACAGTACCCGACACATAGTGTTTAGAAATGTGAGATTTATTACTTTAATTATTAGTCCCCATTCACTCAAAATTCACACATACTTAAGAACCATTCTCACCCCCTTTGCAGGTATTCTACTCTTTTTAATTAATGAAAGCAATTATTGTAGATTGCCCCATAGCCAAAAGGGGAAAAGTAGAAAGTTTTAATTGTAAGGCAAAGAACTTTCAACAAGCTCAGAAATTACCTCAAAACTCAAAACCAACATCAAAAGTCAGTAGTAGAGTCCCCAGAAATGAAAACAAAACAGTTGCACAGCAGTATGTAACATCGGGTGAAAGTGGCAAAATTATTTTTGCTCACAGATGGCATGATCCTATATACAGAAAATCCTAAATAATCTACAAAAAGTCTATTAGAGCGAATAAACATGTTCAGCAATAGTTCACTGTAAAGATCAACACACAAAAATCAGTTATAATTCTATATACTAGCAATTAACAATGTAAAAATGAAATTAAGAAAATTATTTTATTCATAATAGCATCCAAAAATGAAATAATTAGGAATAAAGTTAAGCAATGAGGTGCAAGTTTTACACTAAAATTTACAAAACATTGTTGAAAGAAATTAAAGACTTAAATAAATGGAAAAATATCCCATGTTCATGGATTTGAAGACTTAATATTGTTAAGATAGCAATATCACATAAAGGAATCCACATATTCAATGAAATCCCTATGTAAATCTCAATGACATTTTTTGCAAAAGTGAAAAAGCTTGTCTTAAAAATCATATAGAAATAAATTGACCATGAATAGCCAAACCAATCTTGATAAAAAACAAAGTTGAAGGACTCACACTTCCCAATTTCAAAACTTACTCCAAAGCTATAGTAATCAAAAAACATGTGGTATCAGCATAAGGTTAGACACATAGATCAATGAAATAGAATATAGAGTCCAGAAATAAACTATGGTTAATTATTTTTTGACAAGGGTGCCAAGACCATTCAATGGGGTTGGGAGAGGACTTTTCAACAAATGTTGTTGGGTAAATTGTATCCAAATGCAAAAGAGTGAATTTGAACCCTTATTTAACACCATATGTAAAACTCAAAATGAATCAAACACCTGAATGTAAGAGCTAAAACACTAAAACTCTTAGAAGAAATATTGGGGTAAATGTTCATGACCTTGTATTTGTTAATAGATTCCTAGATATTACACCAAAAACACAAGCAACAAAATAAAAAATAGATAAGTTGGACTCCATCAAAATTAAAAATTTTTGTGCATAGAAGAACACCAACATGAAAGTGAAAAGGCAACCTACAGAATAGGAGAAAATATCTGCAAATCATAAAGCTGGTACACACATACAACACAACACATGCATGTAAATAAATGTTGATAGTAGCACTACTCACAGTAGCCAAAAGGTGGAAACAAACCAAACGTCAATCAGCTGAAGAATAGGTGAACAAAATATGGCATATGCATAAAATGAAACATTATTCAGCCATAAAAATTTTAGAATGAAGTACTGATAATGTGACAATGTGGATAAACCTTAAAATTATGCAAAGTGAAAGAAGCCAGATACAGAAGGTCACATTTTGTATGATTCTATTTATAAGAAATATCCAGAATAGATAAATCCATTGACAGAAAGTGGATTAGTGGTTCCTGGGCAATAGGGGAATGGGTCCCAGCTGTTTAATGGGAACAGCGTTTCCTTTTGAGATAATGAAAAAGTTTGGGAATAAGACAGAGGTGATAGTTGCACAATATTGTGGATTGCCACTGAACTATACAGTTTAAAAGCAGTAATTTTCAACATTTCTCACCACATCTTCATATGGATCCAAAGTCAGGTAGCTCCAAGACAAGTTAATCAATACCCTTTTTAAGCTAATGAAAAGTTTTTTAAAATTATAACAATGAAAACAGACATACATAGACACATACACCAATGACTGCTTCATGGAAGTGTGGAATCTCTCTTTTCACTGCCCCTCTCTTCTTTAACCTGCTGCTTGACAAAAATTCCTCGTAAGATTTAAAGGGGAAGTGTGAGTAACATTGCAGATAACCAGGAGTTCTAGAGAAATAACCCATTTCTGGCTAGAGAAGGGAATTGTTAAATCCACAAGTCTCCTAGGATATCTTCATAGACCTCCTGAGTAGAACCCACTCTCTCCCCTTTGACCAAGTCAGAATAAACTTCAAAACAGATATTCTGGAAGTCTCTTTGAACTTTGTGAGCTTGAAGATCCCTCCCCATTTGCACTCACTATATGGTTAATGATCCTCTTCCCCTTTCTTTTGGGAAAAAAATGAAATAAAATTTGCGACTGTCATCCACTGTTCTTAAATGACATAGTAATGTTGGTGTGTCCTTATAAAATAAATTATAACCATGACAGCAAAAGTAGAGAGCATGCAATGTTTGCTAAATTCCTATAGGAAGTCTCTATTTATCCGGGACTCATACTTATTTGCTGTTTTAATATTTGTCTTAGAGAATAGAGAAACTATGTAAGGTTGAATGGTAGTCCCCAAAAAGTTATGGCCATGTCCAAATTTCTAGAACTTGTGAATGTTACCTTATTTGGAAGAAGGATCTTAGTAAATGTGATTAAATTAGGATCTTGAGATGAGATTATCCTGGATTACCAGGGTGGGCCCTGAATCCAATGACAGGATCCAATCAGTATCCTTATTAGACTAAAGAAGAAAAGATATATGAAAGAGAAGGCAATGTGGTGGTAGAAACAGAGATTGGAAGTATGTGGTCATAAGCCAAAGAAGTCAAGGAATGCCTGGAGCCACCAGAAGCCAGAAGAATCAAGGAAGAATTCTTCCCTAGAGCTTTTGGAGGGAGCACAGCCGTGCCAGCTGATGCCTTGATTTTGGACTTCTGTCTTCCAGAACTGTGAGAATAAATTTCCATTGTTTTGTGTCACCAAGTATGTAGTAATTCGTTACAGCAGCCTAGGAAAATGATACAGGAAACATCCCTTTGTGCCTTAATGAGATGAAAAGTCTGTGTCCCTCATTTCTTCTTCAAGGGGAAATACCCTCCCTTGGAAGCATCTCTCTAGTAGTGACCATAGGACTTGGCTGTAGATTGATGTAAAACTCCTCTGGGGCTTCCCTGGTGGCGCAGTGGTTGAGAGTCCGCCTGCCGATGCAGGGGACACGGGTTCGTGCCCCAGTCCGGGAAGATCCCACATGCCGCGGAGCGGCTGGGCCCGTGAGCCATGGCCGCTGAGCCTGTGCGTCCGAAGCCTGTGCTCCGCAACGGGAGAGGCCACAACAGTGAGGCCCGCGTACCACAAAAAAAAAAAAAAAAAAAAAAAAAAAAAAAAAAAAAAACCTCCTCTGTGCCTATGCCTGCAACCAACCTTAGCAAGACTAAATGTTATGCAGATCACATTTGAACTCTGAATAACAATGCCTTGGCTGAGAAGGGAAGGATAATACAAAATATATTTGACCTCTCTGCTTTTTATAATGCTGAAACTTCCATCTCACTGTATATTTAAAAATAAAAGTGGGGATAGGTCAAATATGACGGTCAACTCTCTTTCCCAAGAATGTAAAACAATAACTAACTTCCTCAACTCCCAGAAGCCACAGTTCTACAGACACCAGCAGTCAGTTTTTAGCAATCTTCCCACAAGTCATCAAGTATCACCGTGCCTGGACCCCAGTGGAAGACTCCTTGGAGCTCCTTTTTGGTGGCTGTTTTTATCTATCCAAGTAGCTTATTATAAGAGAAAAACCTATTTATTCCTCTCTCTCAACTGTTGCAGGAAGAGGAGGACACTTTGAGAGTATGTGTGTGTGTGTGTGTGTGTGTGTGTGTGTGTGCGTGTGTGTGTGTGTAAGTCTTATAGTAAGTGATAACTTGCCAAATATCACAGAGTACACAGAGGACTAGACCCGTATTTTGAACCCATGCTATATGACCATAAATCCCGTATTCTTTCCACTATACTGCAGTCTACAAATGTGGCCACTGGTTAAAAATAAGAGGCAAAAAGAGGTGTATTCATTTTAAATTTAAGATCTAAGAACAGCTAATAGCTTTTTAAAATTTAAGTCCAGGGCTTCCCTGGTGGCGCAGTGGTTGAGAATCCGCCTGCCGATGCAGGAGACACGGGTTCGTGCCCTGGTCCGGGAAGATCCCACATGCCGCGGAGCAACTAAGCCCGTGAGCCATGGCCGCTAGGCCTGCGCGTCCGGAGCCTGTGCTCCGCAATGGGAGAGGCCACAACAGTGAGAGGCCCGCATACCGCAAAAAAAAAAAAAAAAAAAAAAAAAAAAAAATTTAAGTCCATGCAACCTGGAAGAAATGGACAAATTCTTAGAAAAGTACAATCTTCCAAGACTGAATGAGGAAGAAATAGAAAATATGAACAGACCAATCACAAGCACTGAAATTGAAACTGTGATTAAAAATCATCCAACAAACAAAAGCCCAAGACTGGATGACTTCACAGGCGAATTCTATCAAACATTTAGAAAGGAGTTAACACCTACCCTACTCAAACTCTTCCAAATTATAGCAGAGAGGAACACTCCCAAACTCATTCTATGAGGCCACCATCACCCTCATACCAAAACCAGACAAAGATGTCACAAGAAAAGAAAACTACAGACCAATATCACTGATGAACATAGATGCAAAAATCCTCAACAAAATACTAGCAAACAGAATCCAACAGCACATTAAAAGGATCATACACCATGATCAAGTGGGGTTTATCCCAAGAATGCAAGGATTCTTCAATATAGACAAATCAATCAATGTGATACACCATATCAACAAACTGAAGAATAAAAACCATATGATCATCTCAATAGATGCAGAAAAAGCTTTTGACAAATTTCAGCGCCCATTTATGATAAAACTCTCCAGAAACTGGGCACAGAGGGAACCTACCTCAACATAATAAAGGTCATATACGACAAACCCACAGTCAACATCTTTCTCAATGGTGAAAAACTGAAACCATTTCCTCTAAGATCAGGAAGAAGACAAGGGTGTCCACTCTCACCACTATTATTCAACTTAGTTTTGGAAGTTGTAGCCATGGCAATCAGAGAAGAAAAAGAAATAAAAGGAATCCAAATCAGAAAAGAAGAAGTAAAACTGTCACTGTTTGCAGATGACATGATGCTATACATAGAGAATCCTAAAGATGTTACCAGAAAACTACTAGGGCTAATCAGTGAATTTGGTAAAATAGCAGGATACAAATCAATGAACAGAAATCTCTTGCATTCCTATACACTAACAATGAAAAATCTGAAAGAGAAATTATGGAAACACTCCCATGTACCACTGTATCAAAAAGAATAAAATACCTAAGAATAAACTACCTAAGGAGAAAAAAGACCTGTATGCAGAAAACTATAAGACACTGATGAAAGAAATCAAAGATGATACAATTAGACGAAGAGATATACCATGTTCTTGTACTGGAAGAATCAACAGTGTAAAAATAACTATACTACCCAAAGCAATCTACAGATTCAATGCAATCCCTATGAAACTACCAATGGCACTTTTCACAGAACTAGAACAAAAAGTTTCACAATTTGTATGGAAACACAAAAGACCCGAATAGCCAAAGCAATCTTGAGAAAGAAAAACGGAGCTGGAGGAATCAGGCTGCTGGACTTCAGACAATACTAGAAAGCTACAGTAATCAACACAGCATGGTACTGGCACAAAAACAGAAATATAGATCAATGGAACAGGATAGAAAGCCCAGAGATAGACCCACACACATATGGTCAACTTATATTTGATAAAGGAGGTAAGAATATACAATGGAGAAAAGACAGCCTCTTCAATAAGTGGTGCTGGAAAAACTGGACAGCTACATGTAAAAAAATGAAATTAGAACACTCCTTAACACCATATAAAAAATAAACTCAAAATGGATTAAAGACCTAAATGTAAGGCCAGACACTATCAAACTCTTAGAGGAAAACATAGGCAGAACACTCTATGACATAAATCATAGCAAGATCTTTTTTGACCCACTTCCTAGAGTAATGGAAATAAAAACAAATATAAACAAATGGTACCTAATTAAACTTAAAAGCTTTCACACAGCAAAGAAAACCATAAACAAGACAAAAAAAAAAACAAAAAACCCTCAGAATGGAAAAAGTAATTGCAAATGAAGCAACTGACAAAGGATTAATCTCCAAAATATACAAGCAGCTCATGCAGCTCTATATCAAAAAAACAAACAACCCAGTCCAAAAATGGGCAGAAGACCTACATAGACATTTCTCCAAAGAAGATATACAGATTGCCAACAAACACATGAAAGGGTGCTCAACGTTATTAAACATTAGAGAAATGCAAATGAATACCACAATGAGGCATCATTTCACACTGCTCAGAATGGTCATCATGAATCTAGGGGAAACACAGGAATAAAGACGTAGATGTAGAGAATGGACTTGAGCACATGGGGTTGGGGGAAGGGGAAGCTGAGACGAAGTGAGACAGTAGCACTGACATATATATGCTACCAAATATAAAATAGATAGCTAGTGGGAAGCAGCTGCATAGTACAAGGAGATCAGCTTGGTGCTTTGTGACCACCTAGAGGAGTGGGATAGGGAGGTTGGGAGGGAAGCTCAAGAGGGAGGGGATATGGGGATATATGTATACATATAGCCAATTCACTTTGTTATACAGCAGAAACTAACACAACATTGTAAAGTAATTATACTCCAATAATGATGTAAAAGAAAATTGGGGTCCATGAAATAAATCAATAATGTGTCATTTCCTAATGAACTTCCTTAATCTGCTAATCAATACATATGTAATATGAGCCCGTTTTCCAAAGATCTATGTTCTTGTTTCCACTGTGTTCAAAACACAATTTATTCATTATAAACAGGAGTCATGTTTTGTTCCCTGCTCCTTTCCCTGCTATAAGAGATGATCATATATATGTACTGTATAGATACTCCTTTCAACATAGCTACAAAAGGCAATTAAACTGGGTTTAATAATTTTACTGTTTTGTTTGCAGCCTCAAAAGGAACCAAGCTATGTGTGTACCCCTTTTTATGGGATCTTACCAATATCAGAAAGGAATAATTATTCATTGATTAAGGCACAGTAAATCTCTTTCACACTGAGGATAATTTATTGAGCTATAAAACCACTGCACAATCACTTTTCTGCTATTCTTCATTTACACACAAGAAGAAAATTATAGATACCACTTAGAAAAAAAAATACTAACCCTAAGGAATATTCTGTGTTTATTTTAGATTAAGAGATACTGAAAATCCACTGGTACAACACCAATGTTACACACACACACACACACACACACACACACTCACACACACACACACTTTTATTATAAGTAATGTCCTCATTTTATTCAGTGATGATTCAGTGAAAGAAAAGTAATATTAAACAGCCTGAAAATATAGTGCATCAGAAGTTTATGCCTTGGGCTTCCCTGGTGGCGCAGTGGTTGAGAATCTGCCTGCCAATGCAGGGGACACGGGTTCGTGCCCCGGTCCGGGAAGATCCCACATGCCGCGGAGCGGCTGGGCCCGTGAGCCATGGCCACTGAGCCTGTGCTTCCGGAGCCTGCGCTCCGCAACGGTAGAGGCCACAACAGTGTGAGGCCCGCGTACCTCGAAAAAAAAAAAAAAAGAAGTTTATGCCTTGCACTTGAGGTAAAGACAACTATAAAAGATATGCATTGTATATCTGACATTGCAGCAAGTGAGTACAAGGCTAAAACAGGTAATATTTATTTAAAGTTTCTTGCTGGAGGTATAGTACGTGCAAATGAATTATCATTACTGAGTAAACATCCATTTACATTATATGGTTACACTATACACTTGAGCTCTATGAAAAAATAATAAATAAGAAAAAACTATGCTCTTTTAATAGACCTCAGAGCTAAAATGGAAATAAACTCACAGAATTGAAATGGATGAATGTTAACTACTTTTAAAGACATATTTGACATCTCACATAAACATAAATTCATTCCTTTAGACTTCAACACATATTAACTGCACCCACAGCCAGGCACTGGAGAAACAGAAGTGAATGGGAGAGAGAAAATGCCTTCCTGGATGTCTAATAGAACTTAATGCATAAGTCTTTAAGAGTATGTATGTACACCAAAAAAGCAAAATGAAGAAGCATAGAATGATGAAGGAAATGCTGAGAATTTCTTGGTGACCCACTAGGCTCCAGTATACAGTGATAACTACAAAGCTAACAATATCAACAATTCCAATATTTTCATGTAGCTACACTGAGGTACAGAATACATCATACCTTCCATCTCTACTAGTAATCCTGGATCTTGGATCTCATATACCCACTATACTACTGCCATCCAAATTTGCTTTAGTTCTAACCCAGAGTAGGAAAAGAGAAAATAGTGACTACCTCTGGCTGATCAACTGCTTCCAAAATCCTTGATAACACCCTTGGACACAGAAAACCATGCCTCCGAATCCCACTTAAACTCTAGATTACTCTTATTGCTCAGGTATTCTGTGAATAACACAAAGGAAGTCTTCATTTTTCAGCCCTCCTTGCAGTTAGAAGGGGTCGTGTAACTGAGTCAAGGCCAATGGAATGTGGATGAAAGTGTTGTATACCACTTCAAACCCTGCACAAGCCAGCACAAAGCTGGCTGCACAAGATACTACCCTCTTTTTTTCTATTCACTGCCTGTGAGACAGCAAGGTGAGCTTGTACCTACATGATGAAGATAGCAGCATTACAGCAGAAGAAGCTTCTGGATCCCTGAATGACTATATGGTGTAAAAATTTCTGTACTTTTTCATCATGGACCAGGAACAAAGAGTGTCCTCTTTAGTGCTTAGTCACTTCAAAATAGTTTAGCAATTAAATTCTTAAAACTTAATAACCAACATCATGCTATGCTTGTCTGTAAGGAATTAAGATACAAAGGAAATGAGAGTAGAAAGAAGACATAACTCACTTGTCAAAGGAAAAGAAAGTTGAAAGCTGGCACTCTTTCTTTGAGGCGCAGAATTGTTTTTTTCTAAACTCATATTATACCATATGCAATCCTCCACCACCCCTATCACCATCACATCACTATCACCCCTACCTCTACTCTCTGTCTCAATTACTGGACCGTCCTACACTGTTGTTGTTGTTTCTTAACAATTTATGTCCTGCCAGACCCAACTCTCAAATCATCTTCATAGTAAATCTTCTCCATGTAACCTCCACATCCTTTGATTGCTTCCTCTCTGCACCCCCTGGTATCTATACTTACTCCATTCAAGTGAGGCAAGTATATGTCACTTATTGGATTCCCCTGAGAATACCACAAAGGCAAGAATCCCCATCTTTGGAATTTCCAACATCCAGCCCAGAACTGTGCCCAGAGTAGGTACTTATAAATATTTATTGAATCCATTCTTAGTAAGTGACATTACTATTTAATATAGTGTTTGTTTCAAACTTTTATTTTTGTCTTTCCAATAAGATTTCAAGCTGCTTGAAGCCAAGGCTGTATTATGTACCTTTACCACCCACAAGCCTACTTCTGTGTTGTCATACATTAAGTAGGTAACCAAATAAATATATTAAACAACCATGTGGAATTCACTCTTTATGTTTTTTGAATGCTCAGAGAATTGTTTGAAAATTAAAGTCTATTTGGGGGAAAAAAGAAAAATGTACATTCTATAGTTATGTATAATTTTACCTTTAATTCTGAGATATCTTCCTGGGCCATTGGTAGAAATAAAATGTAAGAAATCTTCAGTAACAGGTGCAGAAAGAGCATTCCTAAAAATGTCCCATTATTTCAGACAAAAAACTTTTTAAAATAGTCCTGCTTTACTTTTATAACGGTTGCATAACCTCCTACCAGAAAGTTATCACCTTATAAATACAATTTTATTTCCCATTATTTCTAACACTAGCCATTTCTCCTTATATTACCCTATATTTGCCTACCACATAAGCATTATCATGCATTAGTAAGGGTATCCTTGTTATGAGGAAAAAAAAAAAAGTATCTCAAGCTACCTTAGTTTATACTTCTTGAGATCATCAAAATTTCATGTGTTAATTCCTTGCTGCCTTATCTACCTCTGATTTTAATTTGGATTCCTATATAGATATGCCCATAGAAAGGGGTATTCATGGGTAGATGAGTATTCCAGTACACATGACAGTAAATTGTTCATTTACCCTAATAAATTGGCATTCTAAGATATTCTTCAATAACTGTGAAATTTGTTAAATGTGTTTTTGCACAAGGACATCGAGCCACTGGCTACATGCTGACAATACGAATTAGAGTTAACTGGACAAAGTAATACCACCCAATGTGGAGCATCATGTTGGCCATCCAAGGTTCCTCTTGGGGCTATTGTATACTTTACATCTCTTAAACACCTGATAATCTACTGTAGCATATGATTGCTTAGTCATTTCAGGTCTTGTCTGCTAAAGAGGTAGTTGCACTAGATAACATTTAATATTCTTCTCGATCCTGAGAATCCATGGCTCTATGCTGTAAGTGCCTCCCACAGAGACTGTATTTTATTCCTGTTTGTATCCCTTTTATGGGTTGAATGTTTATGTCTCCCTAAAATTCGTATATTGAGAACTTAACCCCAGATGTGATATTTATTAGGAGGTAGGGCTTTGGGGAGGTGATTAGGCCATGAAAGTGGAACACTCATAAATGGGATTACTGCCTCTATAAACAGGACCCCAAAGAGCTCCCTTCCCCCTTCCACCAAGTGAGAACACAGCAAAAAGATGGCTATCTATGAACCAGGAAGTGAGCTGTCATTTGACACCAAATCTGCTGGTATCTTGACCTTGGACCTCCAGAACTATGAGAAATAAATTTCTGTTGTTTATAAGCTACCCAGTCTATGGTATTTTTGTTATAGCAGCCCAAACAGACTATGACAATTTCCTTGCTATCCAACACAGTTCTTGACATGGAAGGTAATCAATATGAACTTGTTGAATATTTATTGATTTACCATAGGCTTTAAAATTACTGTTTTCCTTTTATCTTAATTAGCTATGAAAAGGGTATGGAGACTAGAGGTGATGGAAAGTGGGTATTAATGCTCAATAGAATAACTACTATGTGTCAAGCATTGAGGTGAATACTGAATCCTAACAACCTTGGAAGCGAGGTTCCATTTTACAGATGAAAAATTTATAGCTCAGAACAATTATTTGCTCAGAATCAGAATGGTAGTAATATAAATATAATTGGCAGGATTTGAATTAAGGGATTGTCTGCTTATCTACTGTCACCCTCTGCCAGTTCCTCCACAGTTTAACACCAACACCTCACAGAATTCCTGCACAAAATAGACACTCAGTAAATATTTACTAGATTAATGGCTGCAATGTTGTTCTTTGAGCCATCAGGAACTCTAATAAGCTGGTGATCATGTGGGACTTTACAACTTCTCTACACCATCCTCTGTATTTCCCCTGAAACTCTGAGACACTTGTTTGGGATGCCCACTCCAGGATTTTTTTATTTTAAAACTACATCCATTTAATCGACTTAAGAGAGTCAACTTGCACCCCTTCATCTTCTCCAGATTAGGAAAGATAAAGTGGAAAAAACGAAAGACTTTGAGAAATAATCAAATATGATTTTACTGGAGGCAGAGTCCAGGAAGGCTGGAGAACACCAGGGAGAATGGATCACAGTGACTATGAGGATGAGAAGAGGAACTTGATTTGATTTTCTTTCTTTTTTAAAAATTTTTATTAGAGAATAGTCTATTTAGTTTCAGGTATACAGCAAAGTGTATCAGTTACACATATACATATATCCACTCTTTTTTAGATTATTTCCCATGTAGGTCATTACAAGAGTGCTGAGAAGAGTTCCCTGTGCTACACATTAGGTCCTTATTAGTTATCTATTTTATGCACAGTGGTGTGTATATGTCAATCCCAATCTCCCAATTTATCCGTCCCCACCGACCCCCTGACCTGGCTTCCCCCCGCTGGTAACCATAAGTTTGTTTTCTACATCTGTGACTCTATTTCTGTTTTGAAAATAAGTTCATTTGTACCATTTTTTTAAGATTCCACATATAAGCAATATCATTACCATACAATTGTATGAATCATACAATTCATGCGTAAGGAGTTTTATTTTGAGGAAACTCAAAGAAGTGTACATCAAGATAACTAACAAAGATAATAAATCAAGGGACATTCAAAATTTAATAAGAGAAATTAAGTCCCTGCAAAATCCTACTATATAGTTGTCAATCAAATATTTAAGTGGTCTTCAAATTAGTAGCCTGTCTGAGATACTGACCTGACCCAACCAGACCCTGGCCAAAATCTTCTGAACTGAGAGAAATCACCTTAAATGTGTAGCTCAGTCTCATCATCACGCTTCTCTGAATCTAGAATGTTAGTACTAACTGCAGTTTAAAGAACAAAGTATCAGAAAAGGTTGGAAATGTAAGCATCATTTTGCATTTCACTACTGAATACAAATCAACAAGTTGACAATTTGTATCAACAAAATAAAAACACATCATTTTAATGCTGCTATTTTGGGCATTAAGTATTTTTCATATACATATTTGGTTTACTAATTCCAACTTTCAGTTTCTGCTAAAATATCTTTCATTAAATAATAGGGGTCTTTTATTTATTCATTCTAAAAAGTCTTTACTTGTTGAATCTAGCATCACAAGCTACGCACTAAAACCTGCAAAATCAGAGCGACCAAGGTATACTTGATGAGTCTCTACCTTTTGAGAGTATATAGTTCCTAAAGAAAGACAAATACTTTTAAAATTATACAATTTCCTAATTTCAATTTATGATGGTGTTGGTTATTTTAACATCCTTACTTGGCAATAAATTGATAATCCTATATCGGCCTCCCAATTTTTTTCTGGCCCATGAGGTTCAGAAATTCGGAAACCACTAAAATTAGGATGTAAGGATAGGTCAAGGAACTGGAGTAAAAGGGCATTTGCGGGCTTCCCTGGTGGCACAGTGGTTGCGAGTCTGCCTGCCAATGCAGGGGATGCGGGTTTGTGCCCTGGTCCGGGAAGATCCCACATGCCGCAGAGCGGCTGGGCCTGTGAGCCATGGCCACTGGGCCTGCACGTCCGCAGCCTGTGCTCTGCGAAGGGAGAGGCCACAGCAGTGAGAGGCCCGTGTACCACACACACACACACACACACACACACACACACACACACACAAAGCATTTGCACATGAGGGAATGAGAGAAATAACATTTGAAAAGCAAGAATGCTATAACCAGAGTAGATATTTTTATGGTTCAAGATCTGAATGGTAGAGCCACTTATGGGCCTAAGTAAATAAGCTGCTGAAGCACACTGGAGATAATTATGATTTGCTGTGGACTTAGGTGTCAAAGGTGTTACATGTATTCATCTTTACAACAGAAAGATGGGACATACTATAATTCTCATTCTATGGGTGACAGAAATAAGACATAAAGAGACTAGGAAACTAGCCTAAGGTCACATAGCTAGAAGTGATTTAACTCAGTCTGTATTCAGAATTCAGTCTTTCAACTTCCATTCTCTATTGCCACCAATAAAAAAGATCACTGGAGTAATGGAAACCAAAGTACAGTGAGACTGGGGAAATAGATGGGTCATCAGTATGATGGCTGAAAGAAGATTGTAAACAAGTTGCAAGACCCCCAGTAAATATCAATCAATATACAGGAGGCTTCTGGAGTTTGTTGGCTGCTAGTAAACAATATAACCTAAATACAAATCAGAGCAACACAGAAAACAATGGCATATTTTCCCAGGAGCCAGTGAAGTTAATTTTTTTTTTCTTTTTCACATCCTAGAAGTAATTAAATTCAGTGGCCTAGAATCCCTGGGAAATATGATTCAAAATGTAATTTTACAGAAATTTGCTTTATGATAATAATCCCGCCTTAGCAAGAAAGTTGTAGACTCATAATTTCACTCTCACTAGCAAATAGAAAAGATTCTCAGTTTTCAATTGCTATCTACAAGCTGGGAGGGACTCTATTACTTTTGTATATTTTTAAATCTAGCTGCATCACTTTGGTCAATCTATCCTGGGAGATGGTATCTAGAATCAATTGGAATGTAGAGTAATGAACACATAAATCACTCTGTAATCATCGAATTGAATAAACATTTATGATTCTTTGATGTCCAAAAGCCCAAGAAAGTTATTTTTAAGATGATGTATCTCTTAATTATTCATTAAACACTGTAATCTTTATTAATAGATGTTATTTAAAAGATATGTGTCTCTTCTCAAGAACTGGTTTAACCCTCATGAAACCACATCCAGCCTTCTTTCTGTTCACCATCATCACATTCCACTTTTACCACATTTCCTATATCAGTCCAACACAGAGATCAAGTTTAGACAGTCTCTGAAACAACTGGCCACATTGGAATAATATATCATGTATCATTATTATTTAAATCTTATCTTTAGTACTCAGGCTATTGAGGAAATTTACTTTTGTAATTAATTTCTGTTTAATATGCAAAACATATTAATTTCATAATTACAATTTAATAAATATCTCACTGATTTCATCTGTCGATCCCCCCATAGCTGTACATGTATGTAGTTATACACACATGTATTTTTAAAATTATTTTCATGAAAGATAACATACATATATAGAAAAGTCCATAAATGGCTGAACAAATTATTATAAAGCAAAGCCCTATAAAGTAACTCCTAGATCAAGAAACAGAATCTTAATATCACCGCTTAGAAAATTCCTTTTGAAATAATACATCTAGTCAACAAACTTCAATGACTGCTAACCTTACTGAAAGAACGACAAGTGGATGCTATATTTTTTCTACCAGAATCACCCATGAACTATTCTCTCCCTCTCCCCTCATGGAACTTAAAACAAATCAAACTTCTAGTTCTAACTTCCAGGTTTATGGAAATACAGGGGACAGAGGAACATACTGAACAACACCAGGGAGATGCATTTAGCAAATATCAAGACTATAGAAAACACTATAGGTCAAATGACTCAGTTTCTTCTGACAACTAAAACAAAAAAGTAAGAAAAGGAAAAGAGAGGGACTGGACACTTAAAGATGAAGAGGACTAAATTGTAGAGTGACTATATATACTTTTTCACCCAAACCCAGATATTTCAGACAGTGAAAAAGGATGCTATTGAAATAGGACTCTTTGGACAATCTAGAATGTACAGCCACACCACTCAAGAGGCATAACAACCAAACAAAAGAGGTGGGTAATTCTGAGACTACTGGTTTGAACAAACCAACTGTCTAAAAATTTGAGAATATGAGGAAAATTTAAATACTGATTGGATAACTAATGATGTGAAAAAATTGTTAAGTTTCTTGGTGTGATAATGGTATCGCGAATATGTTTTTAGTGCCTTATCTCTCACCGATATGTAAAAATATTTACACATTGAAATGATAAGATGTATGGGATTTGGCCCAAAGCGATCCATATTGAAGGTAGGGGTAATAGGGTAGTAGAGGTGATATGAGATAGTTCATAAACTGGTAATTTTGAAACTAGGTAGTAAGTATATATAAGTTTATCCAATTGTTTTCTCTGCCTTTGTTTATGTTTGGAATGTTCCATAATTATTTACCTTGACATTTAGTTTATAAAAATATATTGCCAGCACTTCAGAAATCCCCCATATGCTGACTCCCAATCACACCCCTCTTGCTCTTCTCTAAAACTGACCACCGTCTTTTATTTTATACCTTCATCACTATCTACTCACCACTAAACACTATAATTTAGTTTTTATATAAATGACCATATAGAGTAGATATTTTTTCTGTTCATGTTTTTAAAATCTACATTACATATACAATGTAATGCCAGAACCTCCTGATAATTGTACAGAATGCCTTCCAGAATTATCTATCTGAAGGACACGAGACTGAAGCATTTATCCCAGCTCTTGCCTTGTTGTTTGAGGATTGTGTTTAGGGGCATTAATTCCATACTCCTGGGCTGTGTTTGCACACTGGCTAAGAGATTCTTTGGTGCTGCAAAAGGCCATGAAATAAAAACTATGAAACACTGTCAGGGAGGTGAGTCACTAGCTACAGCTGAAATTAGAGATGGGTCAAGGGAACGTGATGTAGGGCACCAGTGGCAACTGCTAAAATGTAGTCCAATTTAATAATATTTTCCTCTGTGATTAATGCATTTTTGTGCAGCTCAAAAAAATTCCTTATCCCAAGTGCATGATGATATTCTTTGATATCATTGTTTAAGTATTATTTTTTGCCTTGATATTTAAGTGTAGTCTTACTGGAATTTATTTTTAATTATGGTGTGATACAGGGTCAAGTTTTACTTTTTTTCTATATTAGTATCCAATTCTTCCTGTATCACTTATTGAAAAGAAAAATCTTTCCCCACAGTGCCACATTCACATTAGTAAAGTATCCATATAAGCATGGCTCTGTGTGGTAAAGATGACTAAAAATTTTTTGTCACTTCTCCCATTGAGAGGCAGAATATATGCCCCCCTTTGAATCTGGGCTGACCCTATAACCTGCTTTGACGGTTAGAATGTTGCAAAAGTGATGCTGTGTGGATTATAAGAGTAAATCTTAAAGATATTGGTAGTTTCTGCTTTTGCATGTTTAGAACACTCCCTTTTGGAACCCAGCTGTCATCTTGTGAAAAGTTCAAACCATGTGGAGAGCTAAATGAAGGAGACTTGAGGTGCTGTGATCAACAGACCTAACAATCTCCCAGCCAGCAGTCAGCACCAACTGCTACACATATGAATAAGCCATCTAGGAAATTCCATCTCTGTTGAGCTTCCAGAAGACTGCAGCTCCAGTTGACACCATATGGAGCAAAAGAACCATCCTGCTGAGTCCACAGAATCATGAGAGAAAATAAATGGTTGTTGCTATTTAAGCCACTAAGTTCTGGATGGTTTGTTACATGGCAATAGATAGTGAAAAAAATATGCTTTGGGGTTTTCTGTTCTGCTCCATTGGTCCATTTGTCTATTCTTGTCACATAGTCTTAATTCCTATAGCATGATAGTAAATTATAACATCTGGTAGAGCAAGTCTTTCTACCTTGTTCTCCTTCATCAAGACTACCTTGTCTATTTTGACACTGTATTTACATGTAGATTTTAGAATTCACTTTTCAAGTCCCCACAGATTACCTGTTGGGATTTTGAACTGAATTGTACTGAGTCCATAAACAAACTTGGGGAGAATTAATATCTTTATAACATTGACTCAATTCTGTTATAGTCTTCCATTTATTTAGGTCTTCTTTAGCAACTCTCAATAATATTTTATAGTTTTTTGCATAGGTCTTCTACATCTTCTGTGAGATATGTATCTAGTCATTTAATATTTTATGTTATTGTAGAGATGTGTTGCATTTTACCTGGTTTTTACTGGTACATAGAAATATAACTGATTTTTATATTAATCTTATATTCAGCAACCTTTTAAAATTTGCCTATTAATCCTAAAAATATTTTCATAGACCTTTTATCTGATATGTGCCCAATCATAACACAATCAGCAACCTTTTAAAATTTGCCTATTAATCCTAAAAATATTTTCATAGACCTTTTATCTGATATGTGCCTAATCATAACATGTTTAGCATGAAACTTTTATTTATTCCTTTAAAACTTTATTTCCTTTTTCCTTTTTAATTCAATATTACAAATAAAATATTACAACATTGAATAGATGTGATGATAGAAGAATTTTTTTAATCACTTGATCTCAAACGTATTTTAACATTTCACCATTAAGGTATGATTTTCCTATAATTTTTTAACACACCCTGTAAGTGTGTTAAGGAAGTTCTCTTTTCCTCCAAGTTTGCTTAGAGTATATATTATGAATGTTACTTATATCACATGCTTTTGTTTACTGAGTTAGTCATGTGATTTTTCTCTTTTTTAGTGTAGTGAATTCCTTAAATAACTTCCAAATGTTAAATTAACCTTGCATTCCTAGAATAAACTCTACTTAGTCCTGATATCTTGCCCTTTGTATATACTGCTGATAATATTTACTAATAGTTTCTTTAGGATGAATGAATTAAACTACAATTACAATAATGTATTTATCAGGTTTTGGTATTAAGGTGGAAGATACTATGTCATGTGCTTCTGGCTTCTAGTGTTTCTGTTGAGAAGCCAGATGTCAGTCTAATTAATGCTTCTTTGGAGCAATAAAGAAAAAAGAAATTGAAAAAAACTTTGAAGGTATAAAAGAGCAACTAGAGCAGCTAGGATTTGAAGGTGTTTGGTTGATTCAAACATACTTCACTCATTTTTCCCTCAGGAATCTACAGATTTTCAGCACAGGCCACAGAGGCAGAGAAAAAAAGTGATATCCTGATACCCTATAGCTTTCTTCAGTCTCAGGGATCTGGAGAAACAAAATTTGTAGTGTGGGACTACCAAAGCAGCCAACACTCAATGGTCTAAGATCCTGGAGAAAGAGAAAATGCAGCGAAATCAGCCCAACATTCTTTAATCCTTTTCCACTTGAGGCACTTGCTGAACTTTGAGTTCAAGTCTCTGTCTGACTTATACATTTTCTACAATCTTTTCAAATCACTCTTTTTTTTTTTTTTTTTTTTTTTTTTTTTTCGGTATGCGGGCCTCTCACTGTTGTGGCCTCTCCCGTTGCGGAGCACAGGCTCCGGACGCGCAGGCCCAGCGGCCATGGCTCACGGGCTTAGTTGCTCCGCGGCATGTGGGATCTTCCCGGACCGGGGCACGAACCCGTGTCTCCTGCATCGGCAGGCAGACTCTCAACCACTGCGCCACCAGGGAAGCCCTCAAATCACTCTTTTCCTGTGATCCTGCCATAGTAACTGTCCCTTACTTCCCTCCCTAGTTTCTTGAATGTGCTGTTCTCTGTCCCTCACACTCAAGAAGATTATTTGTTCTGCTCCAGTTACCTGGAATTATTTCCTCTTTTTTCCCAATAAAGCCATCTCCAGAGGCATACAGGAACTACAGGACAGATCTGGGACCCTAGCAAGAGGACAAATGGATAGAAGACTTTCCATGGCATTCTGAGGGAAATGAGAAGTATGAGAGAAAGAGATAAAAGATCTCTTACATGCCAATTATAGGAGGTCTCTTTGTGGACTGATAAGTGCTGTAATGAGAAGAATAAATATGTTTTATACTATCTGCTGAATTCCAAGGATATGCAAGAACAACTAAATGGCACAACTTTCTAATAATGTACCATGTCTACACTCCTTCCCAGGTACTACAAGCACAACTAAGAGTTTAAAAATCCTTCTTATCCCAGCTCAAAGGGAAACCTTCCTGATAGATATCCCTAAATTCACTACTCCTGCAAGCCTCCTAGTGACAGATACACTTTCTTAGCATTGAATGCAACACATTTATCTTAGTTTGTAATTTTGTATTTATCTGTGTTACTATTTGGTTTTTGTGTCCCTCCATTACTAAGTTCTCCATAAGGCAAGATCCATGTGAGCTTCTCCCTGCCATTGTATTCACAGTGCCTAGTATTATGCCAGACACCTAATACACACTCAAATATCTGCTAAATGGATTAATGAATAAATGTGACATGAAAATCATCTCTCATTTAAATATAATTTCATAGAGGAAGCTGAAGTTTGTCTTGACAGAACGGCAGCATCTACAGAGTTACAGGCCTGGATGAAGCAAATTGTTTGAAACATTGTAGCCTGAAAACAAGGACAGGGTGACTCATTAGCTCCAAAATGAATAAAATCATTATAGTTATATTTTATACAATTTTAATTAATATTAAATAAGCTATCTGTAGAATCTTTCATTTAATAGACAAATTCCTGAGGGCACATCTCATAGAGTCTAAAGACTTCATCTAAGGCATCAAGGTCTTATTAGGCAAGATTAAAAAATAAACAACACACTCTCGCGTCATGGAAGGAAATGATGGTACATAGTGAACACAGAGAGAATGGACTTTAGATTCTGATGGATCTGGACTCATATCCTACTTCAGTTTTTTCCTATCTATGTATCTATGTGACACTGGGACAGCTATTTAATATGTCTGAGTCTCATATGTAAAATGAAGATAAGATCTACTTCATGGAGTTGTTACAAATTACACAAAGAAATGCATATAATCTTCTTAGCATAGAGTGGACACACAATAAATATTGGGAAGATGGCATCACACAATGAAGAACATGAACTTTGGAATCAGAAGACCTGAGTTAGAATCCCTGCTTGAAGATTTGTTACTGAGTGACCAAAAAAAGTTACTTCACCTATTTAAAGATTCAATTCTCATATCAGTAAAATGTGCAAATATTAATAGTTACCCTGCAATTTAAATGTACAGAGTTAACATTTATAAAGTTCCCACCACATTTCATGGCAGAAAGTAAACATTCAGTAAGCAATATGAAGAAGAAGAAGAAAGAGAAAGAGGAGGTGAAGAATAAGGAGGAAGGGAAGGGGAAAGAGGAGAGGAAGATGTTAAGTTTGAGGCACCACATGTTAACAGATGATGGAAACATATAGCAGACAAGAGAAAAATGTGTGCCTATAACTGAGGCAAGAGGTTGAATTGAATATATTGTGCTGGATCAACAAGAGTAATTCTTCCTTGTTATTCTCTCTCAGTACACATTATTTTCTCCAAAGCATTTATCAGAATTTGTAATTACATATTTATTTGTTTATTAGAACATTATCTTCTTCCAAAATTGGTTTCCGTGAGAGTAGGGCTATGATTATTTTATCACTCAATGTACTCAGCAAGTATTGTTAACTAAGAATTATCAACTGAAAACCTATATGTACAAAAAGGATAGATCAGTTGGTTGGTGCTCAGAGTTGGAAAACAAAAGAACTACAAGAAAATTGAAATTTAAATACAGAAATTACTATAGTCCCATAAATTAATTCCAATGATTTGAAATGAGTGAAATTGGTGAAAGTTAAAAAAATTAATTAAAATAATATCTCTATGACCTGATGCCCATATGAATAGCAAATACCTATTTAACATCTACTATGCCTAATGCATAGTAGATGAACAATAAATATTATGGAATGAATGACAAATTTATGAAATCAATCATAATCACTGTATGATTTTATTAAAAGTGAAATTTTAAGACACTGTAAGTCATAAGAAATATTGTTATTTCAAAATATACCACTTAAAGGAAAAAACAGCAAAGAGAAGGAGGTAGAGAAAAACAGGATTACAACCATTATCACACATAGCACTAGTTGCAAAGTTCAACAGCTTATAGCAATAAGAAGGAAAAGAAGTTGAAGTCAGGGATCCTTAGGAGATTTTTCAACAGAAATTGTTGTTGGTGCAAATCAACAGATGGTGTGCAGTAGGAACAGTGGTAGGAAACAGCTGAAAACTAGCAGCGAGAAGAAAAGGAAGACAAATATTGTAGTGTAGAGAATAAAATAGGCCTACAAAATGCTAGTGTGTAGGAAATGAAGGCAATCAATAATGAACTAGATCATATAATGTAAGTGGATTTCCATACCTTGAAAGTATGGAAACATACAAATACATAATCAATAAAATAATAAAACTGATAAAATAAATGTTTTATTTTTAGTTACTAAATCAAGTACCTGATCAGATAATTAGGAAATAACAAAAGCAAAGAATTTTATTCAAGACCCTTTGGATTATCTAATACAACCTTTCCACAGACAGGTTTTTAAAAACCTGTTCCAAAGAGTTTAAGAACTTTATCCATGGTAAAATTATAAAAATGTATGAAAAGGGAAAGTAAATTCAATATAGCATGTTTTTTTAATGAATTGTCTTCTCTTTATAAGGAGCTTAATATGTACCAGGTAATGTGCTAAGCACTGAAGGCATGAAGAACAAGTCCAATATGGTTCCTTCCCTTACAAACTAAAATATGTCACTCGCCATCCAGCTCTACAAGATTAGGTCCTTAGCCACTGTAGCTGTTGACCATAACACACCCTGAAAGGAGTTCAGAGTGGAGATCAGGAATGAAGCACTCCGTCCTCTAGGAAAAACTGATAGAACAGGCTTTCAGATAGTTAGATATTTTCAGGAGAAAATTTTGTGAACCCAATTCTTGTATCTTCTCATACCTAGAAAATCACTAAAATCATTTATGGAGGCATCTGCTCCTCTTGACTAGCAGCAACCTTCTACTGAGATATATGCCTGATTGCACGTACCTCCTTCACCAAATCATATATATATACTGACCTCTCCCCCTCCGCCACCTTTTCAGAGCAGTTCATCAGCACTACCTGAGAGGCTTTCTCCTGGGCTATAGTCCTCAGTAAGTCCCCAAATAAAACTGAACTCACAGCTCTTATGATGTTTTTTCTTTTTTTTTTTCAGTCAACACCCTTGTAAGCTTACAGTGTAGTGAAAAGGAAAGTTAACAGACAAAGAAACCAATAAATAACTTCAACTGTGTTAAATGCCTTGAAAAAGGATAAAGTACCATAAAAGGAGAAGGGTTTTTTTAGGATGTTATTAATTGCCTAAAGCAGCTAGCAACTTGGAATAGAGCAAAAACAGATATGTAGAGAAAGCATACAGAAATATATTTTGGCTTTGGGATTGGCTGCTTTGTTAATAAATTTGATATAGGAGGAAAGTGTAAAGAAAAAAGTCAAGGATGAGTTAGCAACTGCTTAGATGATTTTAGCCATTTCTCCCACGATGAGGGAAAGCTGAACATATGAATCTAGAGCTCAGAGAAGCTGTCAGGGTGAAAGATTTAAATTTAAGTGCCAACAATATATGTTTTAAATTATTAGTGCTTGAGTTGTCTGGGAAGAAAATACAGAGAAGGAACACAGATCCAAAACCAAATTCAGGGGAATTCCCACATTTAGTGTTAGGATAGAAATGGAAAAATCAGCCAAACGAATGGGAAAAGAGGTAGACAGAAATGAAGATAGTAGTCTCTTGGGCTTCTTGCAAGAGAAGGGCTAGCTTTTAAAAGGAGGAAGTGACCAATTGTACCAAATGATGCCTGGAGTACACTAAGCTCACTCCCACCATCCACAAACGATTTCTTCTGCTACTTTCAGCCTCAGACTCAAGAACAAAATAAACTTCTAAGGATGTCTCCAATTTCCTATCTGAGGAGTAAAAAATCATTTAGGCCCACATTTTGCCAATTTTCAGACATGGATAGTAATCTGGGATAACTTGATTTAATAAACACTTTGCTACATACAAAAATAAACACAGGGAGATGTAATAGTTAAATATTTTTTTTTAAAGCAATTGCTGGAAAATAAGAAAAAAATAGAATAGAATAACTTTGAAAGAATCACTTTTTCAGCTTTGACACAAAGAAGAAATAATGAAAAGATCAACAGATTTTAATACACAATCACTTAAAACTGCCAATCAATGAAAAATAGTAATACAAATAAAAAGCACATGTAGGAGAAAATGTTCACAAGATGTAATGGTTGAGTTTACTGAAGGAGTATTGGATTTTAGTCGTATGCAGGCAGTAACCAACTTACTCTCTCTCACTACTGTCTCTGGTCTGAAAGCTACTTGCAATAACTTGCATAAAGTGAAAGTTCAGTCTGGTCTAATATCAAAACTCCAAAGCATCAACTAATGAAATTCTTCTGTTTGGGCCTGGCCTAGATTCAGAAATCTCTATAGAAAGTAAGCAATATAAGCAGCTCTTCACTTTTTCTTCACTCTATCTCTTCAGAATTCCTTTCTAGCTGCTATTTTGGTCTCTGTAGAGTTGTGTCTGGGAAAGGTGGATTATAGGAATGGGACACTGTATTATGACTAATGAGCTGTGTGTGACACCAGGGCTTGCTTGTTTTCTCCTGGGACATTTCAGGGAACTTCTAGGTTCCTTCTCTGTAGAGGAAGACTTCTTACCATTGGCTTTTCAAACAACCTCCCTCAGTCCCTAGTTTCTGAGGCTTCTTCATACTACCCATTTTCTATCTACAGGAAAGTCTCCCCTCAGCCAGAAGACTTGCTTTTCCTGGAAGCTAGTTTCCCAGAACAGAGTCCCTTTCTAGATGATACAGTTGGGTTCCCTTCCCCTAGCTCACTCAGACCACTGAAAAACTCAACTATCTTTGCCAGGGATAATACAGTCAGCTCCTCTCTATTCGCAGGCCCAAGCTGCCACTTTTGGACTTCTCAGGCATGGGTTAGGAACCAATCCCAGTATCCCTTAACTATCAGGGAACATACAGCATTTTCTCTGAACAGTTCTCTTGAAGTTCCTCCATCTTCTCTTGAGATGGAGAAATATCCCCTCTCTTCCTCACTGGGGAGTAAGAGAGGAAATGCCACAGCATACAAACAACTCACTCTCCAAAGTAATTCTCCAATCTCTGTCCTCTTCTCTTTTACCTCCAAGATAGCCAACCTGTGTAACTAGTCTGTTGTATATTTTGTTTCCAGCCAGAACTCTGAGACATTGGGAAAATTCACAATTAGCATGCTGCTTCACTTCTAGGGTTCTGGTGTGTGTTCTTTCATTGTTGGTGACAATGTAAATCAATACATTTTAGAGTTATAAGCCTCTTCATTCAGTAACTCTGCTAAAAATACTACGAAAAAAGCATGAAAAGACTTATTCATGTGGATGTTCACTATAGAATTAACCATCTAATGTAGTCCCTAGATGAAAAATATCAGCTAGGACTAAATGATAAGTAAAACTTTGTTTCTTCAGAAATTATATGAAGAATTATTTTACTCACCCTACCTTATTTCAACTTTTGTACATCAAAACCCTTGCTTTTCCCATTTAGTCTTGACTTCCTATCTTATGGTCATTGCTCTGGGTCCTAATTTTGTTGGACATATGAGATGATTTTATGAGAAGATCCTTCAAGCAAACCATAAACTAAAGCAAATATATAGGAAAGAATGAATGAGGAAATCCTTAACAAAAACAAATGTTGAACTGTCCAAACAGAAATATGAAATTGTTTGAGGCAGCAGTCACTCAAAGATATCACATCCCCCAACCAAACCATCACATCAATTTAATCATAATCTCCAGGGGTGGGCTGAGGCTTTATTTCCTTTAAGACCCACCACAGGTGATTCTAATGTGTAGCCAAGGTTGAGAACCAGAACCATAAGGATTATTTTCTAGAGAGGAAAAAAAGACAAGCAGTAGAACGTATGAATTATATGTATATAATGCAGCCATTCAAAATTAGAATTCTGAAGAAGATCAGGTAGAAGATAGTGTAACTTCTAAATATGGCACACAAAGCCCCTTATTATCTCATCTCCTTCTACTATTACATTTGCTGCTCCCTTCATGGGCCTCCCCATCCCATGGGTTAGAGCCTCACCAATCTATTTGCAGGTTCCTAAACATGCCAGGTCCTCTAAGGCCTCAGCCTGATTCCCTTCCTTATCTACCTGGATCCATTCCTCCTCCGAGTTAACTGACAGCTGAAGTGCATACTCCTACAGATGGTTTTCCTGATCTTCCAGACTGACCTGGGTGTCTACAGCACTTCCTATGAAAAATGGAACATGTCACATTGTATTGTATTTGTTGGTTTACTTATATTTCAGTTTTTACCACTTTGAAAACAGGAACATTATCTTCTTCCTCATCTCTGAATCCTAGTGTCTAACAAAGTGCTTTAACACAGAGGAGGTGCCCCAAAAATATTGGGTTGAGCTTTTAAATGCATATTATATCATAGAAATACATATGATATATGCATTAAACACATTTGATATAAAAGGGAGGAAGGAAGGAGGGGAGGAAGGGAGGCAAGGAGAGAGGAAGAAAAAAACTAATATTTACAGAATATTCTAAGTGACAATATTTATAACTTCATGTAATTCTCACAACATTCTCTAGGGTGAATATTATTTTCCTTATTTTATAGATGATGAAACTAAGGCCATGAGTTTTATATAATTTATCCAATAATTGAGAGTTAATAAGTACTACATTCAGGTTTTGAACCCAGGTTTTTATGGCCAAAACTACCTTCTATCTTCAAAATAAAAATAGTTATTTTATAGCTTTAGGAGGAAATTGCAAGGTATTTTAGGGGCTGGAGGCTATAGGCAGGGTAAGTCACCAGCAGATAAGAAAGCCAACACATTCTCTATAATGCTCAAAGTAAATCCACTCACAGGCAAATACACAGTTATAGTCTTTGTGAAGCAAATCAGCAAAATTACATTACTGAAAAAATATCACAACTATTCAAAATTCTTCCGTGTAATATTTTTCTGCATTTAACCATTCTATGTTTAAGTCTCCAATAAAAGTCTATCATATTTAACATTATTCAACAGAATTTCTCCACTACGGTGTAACATAACCATTCTGCACAATAAGTGTTTCAGGACCAAATATTATTGAAAAGCTTTATTTCCTCAACTTCCTAGCATTAAATTGATCAAAAGTGAAACAAAATATTAAGTACCTATATCTCTGGGCTTATAATTTTTTATATCCTACAAACAACACGTTATTTTGAGAATTCATTACAAGTATTAGCAACAAGAAACCAACAAAAGAAGCTATCTTAAATGTACAAGTAAATCCATAATAAATAAAGATAACTATTAAGAAGGGTGCCTTGAAAAATTTAAGGGCAAACACCTATGGGATACACAGAGATTACAAAGCTGAATGCACTCATGCTCCATTTTCTCCAGAACCCCCAAATCTGCTGAAAACAGGAGATTTAAAAAGTAAGAGAAAAAAACTCTTCTTTTCTTTATTTTATTTCTATAGTTGAGGAAACTAAGGCTCAATTCAGAAGAGTCTTGCCCAAGCCCTCATGGCTAAACCGGTCAGCATTTGAAATCAGCTCACTGAGAACCAAGCCCATCTTTATACTAAACCACAATGCATCTCTCCATTATTGGTTTCTCTTATCTGTGCAAAATCACAGCAAAACACTCTTAGGTAGACCTGTTCTGTTTATTTCATTCCTTTTTCTGCTTTGATAAGAGCAAGTGTTTTTTTAAATCTAGCTTTTGTTTATATTACCTGTGGCATAAGATTCTAGCAATATTGCCATATTTCTCCTCACATTTTTGTTATGCAATATAAAGCAATATTATATTTTTATTATTAACAGGTTTACACAGAATACCATGCCAAATGATTATTCATAATTACTTATAATAGCAAATGTTTACATTCAGATAAACATTTCACTATTGTTATGGAACAATGACTTAAGTGATGATTAAACGAGAAATCGACAGACTGCTTGATATTGTTATAATCAAGATATATTATTACTGAATAGAAAATGGAAAGGAAAAAAACATAATTAAAGAGACTGTAAAAGCATATCTAGCCATCCCCAATGAGTCTAAATGTCTTTAACCTGACATATTACATCTCAGGGTACTAACAGAGCTTACAAGTGAGATTCCTGGACCACAGTTGGCGATATTTAAGGAAATGATTGAAAGCTGGAGGGTGTTCTTGGTGAGGAGTGAGGGAGAAAATGGTGCTAAAGACAGTATTTAAGTTTCTCAAACTCAAATGCCTCTAGGGGGCATTCGAGTAGTATAAACGAGTGAGGTAGCTAGTAGGGAACTAGTGAATTTGGGAGCACAGGCTCTGTCCACAGTGGCGGCAGTACTCAGCTACAGTCACTTGTTGGGAGGGAATTTGGGCTTTACTTGGCAGGTCTTAAAATTGAAAAATGAAAATTTTCAAGAGTAGTCAAAAATCCAGACTTCTAATGTAAATATAGCCTTTAAATTTAAAAAGTATTTACAGGTCAAACACACACACACACACATACACACACACACACACATGTATCAGATGACAAAATTCCACCTATGCCAGATTCAGAAGTCAGGCACCAATTTATATAGATGTTTGATGGTTCTTCCACTTGGAAATAAGAAAAGTAAGATTTCCTTTAGAATTGTAAAGTTGACATATATTAGAATGAATCAGAGATACAAAAGTCATCTTAAGTAAAGGAGAGGCTCTCAGACAACAAGGCTTGACTGAATGAATTAATATACTGAAAGAAAGACTTGTCAATCTGAACGAGATTGGTATGTCCGAAAAAAGAATAACCAGAGTTTGGGACTAGAAGAGAAGCAAAAGTATGTTCTGGCTCACAGACTTGAACTATTCATTCCTAACCTAAGGTATGTAACTTAAGGAAATTGCTGCAACTGCCTCCTTCCATTAAATACTAGATTCAATTTCATGCCTACCAAGTTAACCCTCTGAGTAAAATTTCAATGTTATCTAAATCTGTATTCAGGATACTTCAGTCTTCCATGAGAGTTGTGTCTCATTATAAAATGATAGGATGACAGTTTTATTTGTACATCTGTCTACAATGAGTTTGGTTAGTGAAAGTTCCTCCCTGAGAAACAGATCCATTCACAACATGCTCAAATTTGAACAACAGAACTTGGATTTTCATAAATTCACTAAGGCAAATTCTACTTTCTGAGTTGTGTTGGTGGATAAGAGTAAGCCTTTCCTAGAACCACCAAAATTCACCACCCACCATTTTTTTTTTTATTTCATTAGTGTCAAAAAACTAAAAGTGTTGCAATAGTCCAACACAGAAAAAACAAACAAAAAAAAGGTTCAGAGATCTCCACAATCAAACAGAATGGTAAATTTAACATCAATCTCAAATAAAACTCCAGAATGAAATTATAGATTGTAAGTATGTTAGATAAATAACGTGAATTAAGTATAATTTTTACACTAATATTAAAGTTACTAAACTGGAATATTTTAGAAATGTGATAGACACAATGCACCTAACTTTAAAAATAGTGATACTTAAAGAGTTCTCCTTAGTGACTTTAAAAATTCTTCTTTATCCCTTACTTAAATAAACATAGGTAATTTTTATCACATTTTCAGATCACAAGGCTGTATAAAGAAATATAATGGATGACAGAACGAAAAATAAAAATTATAGGGTAGAATGAGATGAGTCTAAGTTATATTTATTTGAATTAAATTTAAAATCTTCCATTCTAGTTCCCAAAAACAAATACAGGAAATATCATGACAACACGAAAATATACATATTTAAGATATACAGATTGCCAGCAAACATATGAAAGGATGCTCAACATCACTAATCATTAAAGAAATGCAAATCAAAACTACAATGAGGTATCACCTCACACCAGTCAGAATGGCCATCATCAAAAATAATCTACAAACAGTAAATGTTGGAAAGGGTGTCGAGAAAAGGAAACCCTCTTGTACTGTTGGTGGGAATGTAAATTGGTACAGGCACTATGGAGAACAGTATGGAGGCTCCTCAAAAAACTAAAAATAGAACTACCATATGACCCAGCAATCCCACTACTGGGCATATACCCTGAGAAAAACGTAATTCAAAAAGAGTAACGTACCACAATGTTCATTGCAACACTATTTACAATAGCCAGGACATGGAAGCAACCTAAGTGTCCATCGACAGAGGAATGGATAAAGAAGATGTGGCACATATACACAAAGGAATATTACTCAGCCATAAAAGAAATGAAATTGAGTTATTTGTAATGAGGTGGATGGACCTAGAGTCTGTCATACAGAGTGAAGTCAGAGAAAAACAAACGCCATATGCTAACACATATCTATGGAATCTAAAAAAAAAAAAAACAAAGTGGTTCTGACGAACCTAGGGGCAGGACAGGAGTAAAGACACAGACGTAGAGAATGGACTTGAGGATATGGGGAGGGGGAAGGGTAAGCTGGGACGAAGTGAGAGAGTGGCATGGACATATATACACTACCAAATGTAAAATAGCTAGTGAGAAGCAGCTGCATAGCACAGGGAGATCAGCTCTGTGCTTTGTGACCACCTAGAGGGGTGGGATAGGGAGGGTGGGAGGGAGATGCAAGAGGGAGGGGATATATGTATACATATATATATATATATATATATATATATATATATATATATATATACAAAGGAATATGTAATCCTTTCCATAGCTGATTCACTTTGTTATATAGCAGAAACTAACACACTATTGTAAAGCAATTATACTCCAATAAAGATGTTAAAAATGTTTTTGGCAATAATATCAAATGGAGTAAATAGCATAATTAATGGAATCTCATTAGTTCAATGAAACTTTATTTTTTTTATATACAGAGAGAGTCGGGTAATAATCACAAATCTCTATGAAGTCAAACAACATCCAGGTCTGTATTCAGGCCTAAGTATCATTTCTAAGAGGGCATATCGGCTATTTAATTCATTTGGAAGGGAGGAAACAAGGAAGGACAACCAAACCAAGTTATGTGAAGAATAATTAAAGGAACTAAGGATATTAGGCATTCAGATGGAGAAAATCAAATAAGATATAAGAATCATCCTCTAATATCTGAAGAATTATCATAAGGACAAAATGCAGATTTGTTCAGTGTGATCCCAAGGAACAGAACTTGAAATATGGTAGAGGTCTCAGGAAAATATGATTCAGCTCACTGTAAAAACGGATTTTTTTCATGGCCAGAGTTGCCAAAGGACAAAATAGACTGCCCTAGGACACAGGAATATTAACGTGGGTACTGGATAACTACTTAGTGAAAAAAAATTGAATGGATCATTGGATTTGGCTAATGATTTAGAGATACTTCTCTGAAGAACTTAGTGTTTTAAGGATATCCTCGTACATGTGATTCAAATTTAATCTTTTTGTTTAATAAATTTATTTATTTATTTATGGCTCAGTTGGGTCTTCGTTGCTGCGTGCACACTTTCTCTAGTTGCGGCAAGCGGGGGCTACTCTTCGTTGCGGTGTAGTGGCTTCTTGCTGCGGTGGCTTCTCTTGCTGTGGAGCGCAGGCTCTAGGCACGTGGGCTTCAGTAGTTGTGGCACCTGCACAGGCTCTAGAGCTTAGGCTCAGTAGTTGTGGCTCACAGGCTTGGTTGCTCTGCGGCATGTGAGATCTTCCCGGACCAGGGCTCGAACCTGTGTCCACCGCATTGGCAGGCGGATTCTTAAACACTGAGCCACCAGGGAAGTCCCCATATTTAATCTTAGAAATACTTATTCATCTATTTTCACAACTTTAATTTCAAAAACACACTGAAATATGTTAAATATAAATATTATCCATATACCAGTGTGTTCTCCTGTGCCACCAGTTATCCCATTTGTGTACCGTTCTGGCAGGTGTTTTCCCCAGCACCTGTGTGCCAAACATTCAGCTAATTGCTAGACACTTACATGGTGTATCAGCACAGCCCACATTCTCTGACAAAAGTTCGTTGTACAATAACCAGAGAATACATAACAAAGTGTGTCCTGAAAACACAGAATTAGAGATAATTTTAGGGTTTATTTTAAGTTCTAGGTGCTGATTCTCTGGGTAAAAATTGTGATCTGTTTTTAGTTATAGATACTAATTCAATCTTGAAACCAAAATTCTCTCTCTCTACTCTTTCAAACTTCTTTATCTGTTAATTTAGGAGAATGAAACATTTCAAGGCACTCTTTTATAGGAAAATTATCATTTGCAACTACTTATCTGTGTGTCTCAGGATATTCTGATACTGTGCAACAAAGCCAAACTACAGAACTAAATTATACACTGAGGGAGCCAGAGGAGAGCAATCAGCACACATACCCTCCAATTTAAAATGTATGATCATCAGGTCATACTAGACTCATTGACTGATTTTATAATAAGAAAATATTGTAAACATAAACATAGATGATACTTTAGGCTAGTAAAATGTCAATTATCTGTTTGTATGCTGGGGATTCTAAATGAAATTTCATTTTTAAAATGTATTTTCTGATTTTTTAAAGTATATGGAAACCACTGGCATAATCATTAGGATTCCTTAAAACCTGCAAACACATGATTTTATGATATAGTGTTGATTTTAAGAAAACTCTAGCTTGTCTTTACTAAGTCCTATAAATAATTTTCTAAAAGCCAGAAGCCCTAACCTAAACAATCACAAAATGTTTCAATACTCCACTAAGATATATATATATTTTTTTCACAACTTTATTGGAGTATAATTGCTTCACAATGGTGTGTTAATTTCTGCTTTACAACAAAGTGAATCAGTTATACATATACATATATCCCCATATCTCTTCCCTCTTGCATCTCCCTCCCTCCCACCCCTCTAGGTGGTCACAAAGCACAGAGCTGATCTCCCTGTGCTATGCGGCTACTTCCCACTAGCTATCTCTTTTACATTTGGTAGTGTATATATGTCCATGCCACTCAATCACTTTGTCACAGCTTATAGTTCCCCCTCCTCGTATCCTCAAGTCCATTCTCTAGTAGGTCTGTGTCTTTATTCCCATCTTGCCCCTAGGTTCTTCATGACAATTTTTTTTTTTTTTAGATTCCATATATATGTGTTAGCATACGGTATTTGTTTTTCTATTTCTGACTTACTTCACTCTGTATGACAGACTCTAGGTCCATCCACCTCACTACAAATAACTCAATTTCGTTTCTTTTTATGGCTGAGTAATATTCCATTGTATATATGTGCCACACCTTCTTTATCCATTCATCTGTTGATGGACACTTAGGTTACTTCCATGTCCTGGCTATTGTAAATAGACCTGCAATGAACATTGTGGTACATGACTCTTTTTGAATTATGGTTTTCTCAGGGTATATGCCCAGTAGTGGGATTGCTGGGTCGATGGTAATTCTACTTTTAGTTTTCTAAGGAGCCTCCATACTTTCCCCATAGTGGATGTATCAATTTACATTTCCACCAACAATGCAGGAGGGTTTCCTTTTCTCCACACCCTCTCCAGCATTTATTGTTGGTAGAGTTTTTGATGATGGCCATTCTGACCAGTGTGAGATGATAGAGATATATATTTTTTAATGCATCTGTGTATTTATAAATTTGCCTTTCCCTCAGTTCATACTTACATATCTACAACATATAGGTTATTAAAATTCACCCTGTCTATTATAAAGTATAACTGAGGTATAATTTAAACCTTAAATTATTATTGCTCTAATCAATTACTCAGTTTTTATTTAGTTTAATGGAATTAAGGTAAAAGCAAGAGTGTAGCTATCTAACTTTAGTGAAACAAAACTACCTGAACCCTCTATAAAAAGACAGGCACACAGTATTTTTAGAAAGACAATAAAAGAATACAGTATTTGAGAATGAAAAAGCAAAGAAGTCAGATGCCCTAAATCTCACAGAAACAGACAAATAGAAAGTGGACTTATTTGACCAAGCGACTTTGGCTGTCAAGCAATTTCCTGTCCTAAACAGCAATCTGGCCCAGACCTCAGAGTTATCAGAATAAAATCTGAGAGCCATTTTACAGGAGAATCAAATAAGATTTGGAATGAAAATTTCATTGCAAAGCAAGAAAAATCTGCAATAATTTTCTATAATGTAAGAAGACTTTTTTAGCACTTTTATTGCAGAAGCAATTCTAAATAACAGAGCATTTCTTATAATAGCATTTCTATAATAATGGTGTTTTATAACAGAAATGCTATTATTAGAGAAATGGCATTATAATAGTGGCATTATTATTGTTGAATCTCTCCTATAACAGAAGTGCTAAATAAGCCTATCTATATTAAAGAAACTTCAAATTTCTTCCTTCTCAAAGCTAAATGTGATTTGGCCAGTCTCTTTCATAGGATCATATTACAAGTAATCTTATATGGGTTAACCCAACATCGAAAGATACATCCAGTTCACACAGACTCCCAGGAAATGTGATATCAAACTAGGAGTCAAAATATTTGAGTTATATTCTCAGGTCTATCATTAGCTACTGAGTGACCTTGAGCAGCATGTTGCTCCTCTTCTGAGCCTTTTAAATTCCCTATTCAAACAAAAAACAAAACAAAAACCAAGGAGAGTCTTCATAACTCTCAGTGAAATCCTTCCCATTACTAAAAAGCTCATTTGGTCCCAAATCGTAATAGCATCAATTACATATTTTTACTTCTTTGTTTTAAACTCATTGATGTGTTACTTTGTAATTGTGTTATTTATTCTATTGGAGTAAATTTATATTCTCAACTTAGAAGCTGAATAAAAGTAAGAATTCCTTTTGAAAAAAATCTTCCCTTAAATGGTCGGCACAGAGCCATGAATATAATGGGTAATTTTAAAATTTTAATTAAAATGCATCTGATAACAAAGTTCTAAAAATCCAAGCTGAATCAGAAAATAACAGGGTTTCATTCTGAAGCTACTGGAATACTATTTGAAAACTCGAACGTTTTCAGGTTGAAGTAAAGCAATAAAATATTAGAATAAGTCTGGAAGTGATAAAAAGATATAATGTTCAATAACAGTTAAAGTTCAAAAAATTGCCTCAAAAGAAATCTATGTCCACATCAAGTATATTACTAGAAATGTCACTTATCATTCAATAAAATACATATTGTTTTCCCATATATTTAGGGAGTATTCATCAAAAGAACTTTATATATGGAAAAGAATAAGTAAATTTAAGTTTATAAAATTCTACTTTTTATTAAAGATATCTTGTAATCCTTTGATGATGAGCTTCCAGAAGAGAAAAGAAACAGGAAAGATTTTAGGTTCCAAAGGTACTGACCTTTTTAACGTTAAAATAAAATTCTATATATTTCTAGGCTGATATAATTAGATTACATCATCTGGTTAGGATATACTCTGAGAAACAGTAAAGTAAGGAAATTCAGTATGCTCATATTCTCTGCAGGCATTTTTACATTTTTTGGCTGTGAAACAAAGTAGGACCCTGCAAGGCCTTCCTGGGGATAGACTCCCCCACTGCCAATGTCTGCCATCTTTTGTTTGTAGAAAAGCTTTAGCCTCCTAGGCCTTCCCTGAGTTCCAAAGAGCAAATTTAATCAGAGATGTGAGAAAATGCAGAAATAGAAGAAGTCAAGCAAGACAAAATAATAATTATTTAGCCATAAAACAAAGTCAAGGACTTTTAGTTCCTTTTCAAGGGCTATAGATAATATCCTGAGCCATATTCCTGAGTTGTTTTGCAGATACTAAAACCCCCAACAGGAGGAGGAAGTTGACTGCATGCTGACCACCAGCATGTAGACCTCAGATTGGTTGGAACTAGAAGGTTGATTATTGAAATTCCTAAAACCTTACCCTGTTACCTCACCATCAACCAATCAGAGAATTATGCACAAGCTGCTCATGTACCTTGTGACCCTCTCCCTCACACTGTCTTTAAAAACCCTTCCCTGAAAGCCCTGGGGGAGTTCAGGTCTTTTGAGAATGAGTTGCCTGTTCTCCTTGCTTGGTGCCCTGCAATAAACTCTGTACATTCCTTCGGCACAACTCCCGGTCAGTGGATTGGCTTTTCTGCGCGTCAGGTGAGCAGACCCAGGTTCAGTTTGGTAACAACTGTCATGAATGGTTTCAGTGTGTATTCTGATAAAATGAACTTATCTTATTATTGATTGCAAGCTGAAGAAAGTTTAGTGTATATATATTCATTATATGTATATATATATATATATATAGGTGTATGTGAATAATATATATGTATGTATATGAATATAACACACACACACACACTCACTCACTCTACTGGCACCAAAGAAATAGAGTTTTGGGGGGGACAATCACCATACCATGCTTATTCATCATAATGAATGACAGCCATCTGGAGCTATCATTTTTTTAAAATTTAAGACATTGTAAAAAAAATGGTAATAGCATTTTTAACCCAAGAAGAAGTTCAAGAAAAAGAACAAAAAGAAGAGAGGCTGGAGGATGAGGAGGAGAAGTTAATTATTACTTTTAATAAATAACTAAGAGACAGAATCCAAGCAGGAACTCCCTGGATTCCACTCTAGACAAATGTTCACATACACATAATCCACTTACTAAAGCCTGTTAGCTCAATATCAAAGAAACAATGTGGAAGTTTCAAAGTATTGGGGCTTGGTCTTCAGTGAGATATTTATCTTTCCTCTCTTCCAAGAGGAATTGAAGTCTAAAGTTGATTAAACACCATCTTGTGTGCCAGATCCCATTCTAGGTGTTTGTTTGATATGTTATTTAACCTTTACTGTTCTCAGAGGTTATTATTATTGTCATTATTATTAATATTATTATTTTCAAATGAGGAGACTGGATGCACAGATGAAATCAAGCCACTTATCTACAGTCACACAGAGACTACGTGGCAGCCTACATAGGTATATTGGTCAAGGGATGGGAGGACTAGGACAGGATGGATTAATTCAAGCAGATTCATCCTGACTTTAAAGGAGTTTCTCTCAGTGCTCGAAAGCACTATGGAGCAGCAACATTCTTGAGAAGAGCCACGTGATTTAAGAAAGAAAAGGCATCTTAAATATCACCAAACAAAATTCTTTTATTCTAAGGATAACACTAACTGTAGGAAAGATATCCTACCCAGGGTCTGAGCCCAGTCTGCTCTGTCTCCCAATTCAGATCTCTATTCTCTACAGTTCAGCACCTCTCCCTGGACAGCACATATTAGCACTTGAACTAGTTCTCTCTGCTCCTTAGATCATGATAGACAGAAAGCTGGTTTTGCAGTCTTCCTCCAATAAAAAATAATACTAAATTGAGAAAATGCTTTTACAGGAGGCACTATATGGAATCGTCTTGGAAGAAAATCACTTGACTACCTGTAGCCTCAGGCACTTGTGCCTCAGGTAAACCAAAACAGGCCTTTCTTTGTAATCATACTGCACCATTATCTAGTACAGGAGTTTTAGAGTATCTAGTAGAGGAGACTCAGTTTGTCTTGTGCCACATCCCCCTTCTCAGATAGTGTTTTTAAATTCATGAAAGGAAATACATACATAGAAAACCAAACATATTAAAATTTTGATATCAAAACAGTCTTTTAACTGCTTTGAGATATGATTAACATACAAAAAGCTATAGATATTTAATGCATACAAATTAATGTGTTTGGAAATAAGTATACACCCGTGAAACCATCATCACTATCAATGCCATAAACTTATCTATTAAAAGTTGAAATTTCATTCATTATTACTTCATTAAATAACAATATCTAGCAACAATTCTAATAAAATTAATTTAAAATAGTAATGAAGGTAAATAATTTTTGAGTTATCCATAATAATTATATTATAATATGAAAATATCAAGATTTCTATTAAGGCTAAAGTCATAAGTACTACAAACACCACTGTGGCTTTTTGCCAAATTTCATAAGTAAAGGAAATGCTAAGTGTCATTACAGATTAGTGAAAATAAAGATGCAATTTCTGTTCTCTGAGTTTTACACACATACCCATTGTGAACTCCAGACTTTAAAATCCCCTTGATTCTAGGAAAAATTGGTATGATAAGGTGATTGGAAAAGAAAAATACTGGAGGTTTTATTTAAGTTTCTAGAATATTGACTCACACACAAAAAAGTAGAATTCCTATATCCCCCCAAAATCTCAACCGCTTGTGGCATAATATCCTTGTTCCAAAAGTTACGTTTTATAGTCAACATTTAATAAGGGGTCTCATGAGACCAATGTTTGAAACAACTGAAATTTCTCTTAGATGTAGAATCTTTGCACTCTATAGCTTCTAAATATCCAGAGGAAAGCGGAAGAAATGGGAGGGAGGAGTGTGAAAAATTGGGAATGAGCTGATTTTTTTTGTTAATCAGGCAGCACACGAAGGCAAGAAGGGTTCGAGGGTAATAAAGTCAATTAGTGGATCAAAGGATAAGAAGCCACATTTTGAAATAAAAGAGTGATAATTTTAAGCAGTAAGAGAGAGATTAGAATAGAGAAGTTATAATGCTATGCAGTTTTGATAGGAGATGTTGGAAAACTGAATAGCAAAAGAGGGAAAAAAAAAACACCTCTACAAAAACAGCTGCCTAAATCAATCATCCCTTTATTTCTGGATCCTCATTACAGAGATTTTGATTCACTAGCTTTTCTTTGTTTACTGCTGTTATCATTTGCTTTGTGGCTTTCAATCTTATTCCTCAATTAATTGACTTGTCTCAAATTGCTCTTTCTTCTTTATCATGCATAATAAACAACAATCCTAGTTTTCTTCCTCATCTACTTATTCTATTATTTTCCTCACATAGACTCCAAGTCAAATGTTACTTATAAATAATTTTATCCCCCAATTCCTAGTTGTTCATTAGCACTCAGCCTCTTGTATGCAGAGTGTCAGTTCACCATGCAAAAGATAATAATACATGTGGAAATTCCTCAAACTACGTACAGCTACATATTCTTTTTTTTTTTTTTTTTTTTTTTTTTTTGCGGTATGCGGGCCTCTCACTGTTGTGGCCTCTCCCGTTGCGGAGCACAGGCTCCGGACGCGCAGGCTCAGCGGCCATGGCTCACGGGCTCAGTTGCTCCGCGGCATGTGGGATCTTCCCGGACCAGGGCACGAACCCGTGTCTCCTGCATCGGCAGGCGGATTCTCAACCACTGCGCCACCAGGGAAGCCCCAGCTACATATTCTTGACCTCTGGAATCTGGAGATACCATCCAGCATCCAGCAAAACCTCACAGGAATGAGCCCAGGATAAGAAGGGATGCCCTCTGACCACTAGGACCTGAGAGACAAACTGTGGACTGTGGGCAAATCAACATTCTGGACTTCAGGTTCCTCACTTGCAGAATGGGAATAGAATCTAAATAATTCTTTAGAATAAAGAGGTTATAACTTATTACAATGACTATTTGTATGCATTTCATATTTCTTCTATTTGGGCTTCATCAAGCTTCTTAGATCTGTGGGTTTAGTATATTTATAACATTTTTGATGATTATTCCTTCAAATATTTTTGAGCCCTATCATTTATTTTGGAGAGTCCAATTACATGTATATTAGACTACATGGTATCATTGCCCCTTTTGTCACTAATATTCTGCTCTTTTTTTCAGTCTTTTTCCTCTCTGTGTTTCACTTTAGATGGCTTCTATTGCTGTGTTTTCAAGCAATAGATCTTTCTTCTCTAGTGTCTAATCTACTGTTAATTCCTGCCAGAGTGTTTTTCATTTCAGATGTTATATTTTTCATCTAGAAGTTTGGGTCTTTTTTATATCATCCTTTGCTCTACTTGTCATGTTCATGCTTTTCTTTCCCTTTTTAAACATATAGATTTTATTTATAATAACTGTTTTTAAAACCCTTGTCTGCTAATTTTATCATCTCTATCATTTCTCGGTCTGTGTCTGTTGGTTAATTTTCTCCCAGTTATAGGTCATCATTTCCTATTTCTTTGCATGCTTGATAATTTTCCACTAGAAGTGAGATATGTTACTTTTTACTTTTCTCGGCTCTCGATTTTATTGTATTCCTTTAAATATAGTTGAGCTTTGTTCTAGGACACAATTAAATTATTTAGAATCAGTTTGATTCTTTGAGTCTTGCTTTTCAGCTTTGTTTAGTATGGGTTCTGGGAAGCCATTAATTTAGGGCCAATTTGGATCCACTATTAAGGCAATACCATTGTGAGGACTCTACTCAATGCCTCACATGTTAGGGTTTTTTCCGTTCAGGCTGTAAGAGATGCAAAACTATTCCCAGACCTATGTGAGCTCTCAAGATTGTTCTGCCTGCTCCTTCCTAGTGGTTCCTTCTCTGGTTTCAGGTAGTATTCTTACCTACCTGCATAGATCAGTACCCAGCAAAGACTGAGGGGGACCTCTCAGTACATTTCTTCCTCTGTTGTATTTTGCCCAACTATTTCTGGCTGTCTTGGGCTCCCCAACTCTTGCTGAGCTGTCTCCTCAACTCAGCAAGATGAGCAGGTTCTGTTTGGATTGCCCTTACCTGGTCTGGATCCTGGAAATGGCCTCCAATCAATAAGCTGGGAGAATCACAGGGTTCTCTTCAATGTTTCCCTTCTCTCAAGAATCATTAACCTGGGGCTTCCCTGGTGGCACAGTGGTTAAGAACCTGCCAATGCAAGGGACATGGGTTCAAGCCCTGGTCCAGGAGGATCCCACATGCCATGGAGCAACTAAGTCCTTGAGCCACAACTACTGAGCCTGCACTCCAGAGCCTGCGAGCCACAACTACTGAGCCTGCACTCCAGAGCCTGCGAGCCACAACTACTGAGCCTGCGTGCCACAACTACTGAAGCCTACGCGCCTAGAGCCTGTGCTCCTCAACAAGAGAAGCCACCGTAATGAGAAGCCCTCGCACTGCAACTAAGAGTAGCCCCCACTCTCCACAACTAGAGAAAGCCCAGGCACAGCAATGAAGACCCAATGCAGACAAAAAAAAAAAAAAAAATCACTATCCTGTGCTGCCTGTTGTCCAAACTTTGAAAACCATTGTTTCATGTATTTTGTCCAATCTTTAGGTTAAGATGAAAGGGTAAATCTATTCCCTATCACTGTATTTTTGGAAATTGAAATCCTGACTTCTATGTCCAGCATTCCATTTGAATGATGAATAAAATAGTTCCTTCTCTGAATTTCTAACAAAACCAAACCAAACCAAACCAAACACAACATATATCCTAAATCCCAATATTTTTTTAAAAAATAAGGTAGTAGCAACAGAAATGCAAAGGAATGAAATACAATGCTGGCATTAGGAGACAGAAGTTCTACTCCTGGGCTTTAACTAGAATAAGGTATTTGGGGGAAACTAATCTGGTTTAAATCCACATTTGATATATTTTAAAGTGAGATTTTACTGTATGATTAAGCATACCAACTGGAAAGTAACACTTTAAGGTGTTCATTTTTCTTAAAAGGATGAGATATTTAGAGGCAACACTGCTAAATATTTTCTTAGTTCTGGGTGTTTATAAGAGTCAATAAAGTTGGTCCATTCCCTCTGTATAAGTATAACAAATATCAGGCAAACACAAACACATGAGTTTGTATATTGGTAAAACTCCGTACAGCAAAATGGAGTTTTGCAAGTAGGCTTTGTACTATAACCTGCTATAGCCACATCACCAAAATTCAGTATAACGCAGAGATTCAATTCTGGCATAGGACTAATGGTTTTAAAGCCCAGTGCTATCTCTTACAACTGTGTAATAATGGGCAACTTGCTTCTCTGAGCCTGTTTCACCATACACAAAATGGGGACTGTAGCATTATTTGGCGGAGGATTAAATACGATCTTGTATGGAATCTGAACTTTATACAGTATCAGCCATATATTATTGTCAGCTTTCACTCTCTCTCATAAAGTCTCACCAAAGCCATCTTTTTTTATCTTCTACTCCTGATTTTACAAGATGAGGTCAGAAATTCAAATTATGACAACAGACAACATAAATTTTCTTTCCTTAAGAGGAAATTATATTATTTCTAAAAAATATTGTTTTGAATAGAAAATCAGTACTTCATAATGAATCAGCTTCTGCAGTGTTCAGATTATACTTACCTTTTCATATAATGTATGTGACAATAACAAAAAAGAATTCCTGTAAGAATCTTTCTCAATTTCCGTAACAGTTACAGAAACATCACTTAATAGGTACATTTTAGAAAGTAGTATATATATATATATATATATATATATATATATATATATATATATACATATATATATTCTTTACAAAAACTATAACGTTTTTTACCAAGGAAAACGTCTAGGAGTCACACTGGTGGACCCAGGAGAGGCCCTGGGCTGGCAAGGCCATGCACGGCCGTCCACGGTGGGGAGGGCGGCACCCGGGGCCATGGCCACACTTGGGGAAGAGCCAGAGGACGCCCAGGCCATGCCTGCAGAGGAGCTGCCCCATGCTGACCCCGAGGAAGGGCCAGGGCACAAAGCCCTGCTTGCTGCAAATGGGACACCTTGGGTGCTGGTTCCCCGGGCTGACAGCTGCCCTCTCACGTGTACTCCCCACAGTTGGAGATGATGACCTTCTGCTTGGATTTCCCATCCTTGCTGCCCTGGGCCTCAATCGGCCACAAGACATCCAGGCCTTCCGTGACCTCCCCAAATACCACGTGCTTGCCGTCCAGCCAATCCGTCTTGTCACATGTCAGGAAGAACTGGGAACCGTTGGTGTTTGGGCCTGAGTTGGTCATGGAGAGCAGGCCTGATCCCGTGTGTTTGAGAGTAAAGTTTTCATCATCAAACTTCCTCCTGTAGATGGACTTGCCCCGGTGCCCTTGTGGTTGGTGAAATCGCAGCCCTGGCACATGAACTGGAGGATGATGTGTTGGAAGCTGCTGCCCTTGAAGCCAAAGCCCTTCTCATGGGTGCACAGGCAGCGGAAATTCTATGCTGTCATGGGAACGACACCTGAACCCAGGAGCATCTGGATAGGGCCTGCTGGCTTGTTCTCAGTCTTGATGTCCATGTACACCTGAGGGTTTGACCAGGCTTTTTTTTACAGTGGGCTTTCCCTCCTGGGTTTCCACTTTGGGAGGCTCTGTCCCTTCTCCTTTACTCCCCTCAAGAGTCTTCCCAGAAAACTTCTTCAACCAGCCATCCTCGGACCAAACTGGTCTGGAAGAGCCTTTCTTAATCCTCATGGGTTTTGTCAAATCGACATGAATTGTCCATATAAACAGCTCAGGTTCATTCATGTTGTCTACAGCTGCTACAGCATCCTCTGCCAACTCAAATTCAACAAAAGCAAATCCTTGGTGCTTTTCTTTTTCATAATCCAGAGGAATCTGGATATCTGTGCTGTCTCCAAAAGGGATAAAAGCAGCATGAAGAACTTTGTCATCCACCTCCTCTGCAACTCCGCAACACTTGCTTGGTAGTGGCCATCTTGCTCTCACCAAGGAGTAATATTTTAAAGGAGGTTTTTAACAGTTTTTTCAATGCATTTATGTCATCATCTGTCATGATAGTGGGTCTACAAAATTATTTTATAATTAATTTATGATAAAACAGCATGCTTATAATCTAGTGTATGCCTTCATTATTTGTAAAATCTTCCCATTATATGTAGGTTTAAAAACAAAAAACTTCTTGTCACTTATTTTTAACTAAGAGACACATTAAATACCAGCTTTCTTGAACATAGAAAAAATGTAAAAATATGGTCTGGGAACACTGAAGAGGATGATAAAAAAAATTAGGGGAAATGAGATTTTATTTAGCTCTTAAAATTTGATCCAGGGCTTCCCTGGTGGCGCAGTGGTTGAGAATCTGCCTGCTGATGCAGGGAACATGGGTTCGTGCCCCGGTCCGGGAAGATCCCACATGCCACAAAGCGGCTGGGCCCATGAGCCATGGCTGCTGGGCCTGCGTGCCCGGAGCTTCTGCTCTGCTCCGCAACGGAAGAGACCACAGCAGTGAGAGGCCTGAGTATTGGAAAAAAAAAAAAAAAAAAAAAAAAGAAAACACATTCTGACATGCTGTATATATTTACAGCTATAACTTGCATTACAAGAGAATTAAAAATAAATGAGGCTGTAAATGAAAGACTTTTATGGATGGATCTCTTCTAAGTGATATATGTGATACAAATGATTAGCATTAACTGATCTTCTTGAAGAATGTACTAGTATAATTCATTATAATGGCTTCAAAGTGCAATTAGTGAACTATAGTGTAAATGACACTGCTGTTCATAGGCCTACCCATAAGAGTAATTATATTTTGAAAACTACTTAGTGAAAAATTGATTGAATGAGTCCTGTGGGCATAGATAATTGAGATAAAAATGTGTAAACAAAATGCCTATTAATAGGCTTTATGGCACATTTATATATTTACATGGTTTACTAATGCAAGATTTTATAAATGGAATTTTTTAACTTTTCTTTTTAAGTAGATTTCTAACATAGAAAAACTGGATTTATATATTTCATTTAATAAAGCTAAACTATTTCTCTAAATAGGATGTAACCATGTTTTTAATTGGATGAAAATAGAATGTCCTATTATAATGACAAAGTAAACAAGAAATAAAAGATCAAATTTCAAGTCTTCTTAAGAAATAGGATAATCCTATTTATATTTTTATACTCCAAGTAAAAGGAAAATCATAGTAGGTGACACTATATCATAATCAAGAGTCCACAAAATATAAACCAAAATTACTCTGTATCTATAGGATATAAAATAATAACTCAAAAATATTTTCATTGTTTATTTAGATACTACACTATCATATTGGTAAAAATACATGTTACGAATTAATTCTTAATCTAAAGGTTTATCGTTCTAATATCAAAAAGACATAAATATATATGTACCCTATATTCCATATTTAAAAGGGTATAATTTTACACATGTATATGTAGATAGACACACACACAGGAGTACTAGACTGTGAGATTACAGGTTTGATTTCTAGCTCATAGAGATTTATGGTTTGAGTTTCAGCTTTATATCTAGGTAGTGGAACTATATATGACAACTGAGGACCTGAGATGACTTTTTTGTAAAATGAACCTATTGCACTGTATGATATCTAATTCTAAAGTTCCATGAGACAGGACTCTGTGGGTGAAACTTAGAAATTAGCCAGACTTATACTCTCATTAATATTCCATATATCTTATTAGTCAGCCCTGAGCTAATCTGATGAGCTGCAGTTTTCTCAGTTGTTAATGGGAATGTGATCATTTCTACCCCATGGAATTATTGTGAAGATCATGTGAGACAAATGTGAAATTAACAGATATTGTTCTTGGCCCACAGAAACTATTCAATTTCAGCTATTGTAGTTGTCTGTAAACTCTTAGACTAAATTATGCTGAAGTAACAAAAAAAGCCCAAATTTCAATAACTTAAAACAACAAATGTGGGCTTCCCTGGTGGCGCAGTGGTTGAGAGTCCGCCTGCCGATGCAGGAGACACAGGTTCGTGCCCCGGTCCGGGAAGATCTCACATGCCGCGGAGCGGCTGGGCCCGTGAGCCATAGCCACTGAGCCTGCGCGTCCAGCGCCTGTGCTCTGCAACGGGAGAGGCCACGAGAGTGAGAGGCCCGTGTACCGAAAACAAAACAAAACAACAAATGTTTATTTTTGCTCACATTATTTATCATTTGTGGGTTGGTTACAGCTCTGCTCAATATCCTCTTCATTGAAAAACCCACATTGAAGGAACAACTGCTAATTGAAACATGTGGTCTCACATAGAGGGAAAAGAGTAATACAGAGCTGCAAAATGGCTCTTAAAGCTTTAGTTAGGAAGGAGGTGATTCACATCATTTTCAACACAATACACTGACCAAAGCAAATCTCATGCTAAGTCTGACATCAATGGGGTAGAAAAGTATACATCTCTAGCAGGGAGGGGCCAGTAGGAAAGGGCAGTAGATAATTTTGAGAATATACAACCTATTATAATGTCCTTCAGTCCTTTTGAATCCAATTACCCCTGCGGCCATCTGCTCTGTAGAAATATGTGTGATGAATCTCTGTTTCCACTCGTATATACTTACATACCAATATGCAGTAAATGTACATTCTATGTACATTTACATAAAACGTACACCTTTCTTGTAACCTTAACTCTGAAAATTAAATAGGTTCATATGCCTAAGGACCAAAAACAAGCAGAACTTAAAGACTGATTATCACGACATCATGCATGGATGGCTAACATTTATTTGCTTCGCAACTATTTGGAAATGGGAAAGAACCAACAGGTTTTACAGCAAAATCTTGATTATTAAAATCTAGTTGTTACTCTCAATTAAATATGTGTGTATGTATTTATTTGTATGCTACCATTTGTTTATATTTTACTATGCTACCCTGCACAGCTTTGACTTTCAGGAAATATATAAAATGAAGCCAACAACAAGAGATGCTTCTTGCATCTCTGAATGTCACATCTTAGTGCTTTTTGTAAGCCAATCAAAGGCCCTTCATCTTGCCTGCACTACTGTTGAAATCAAAATGCTTAAATTCTGGGACATTGGTACAAGTTATGGTTTAGAGTATTTTACCACCACATTCCTAGAACCTTGGAAAGTATGTGGCAGGAGGAAGATACTTAACAGTATTGATGAGTAAATGAATAAGTAACTGAATAGATATTTTACTGGCTGCTATGATTAACATATTTTTATCTTAGTTCCTAAAAGAAAGGACCTTTAATTAGTTATATTGCAATCCAAAGAAAAAGCCATTTAAAGACGTCTAAAATGCTTATTTCAGAGATAAAGTGAAAACCAAATATCTTGGCATCTCAAAAGTACAATGTACAAAAGTTTCGCTGTGTTATTTGTGAAAGAAAGAGTCAGAATTTCTTGTAATAGTTTCTCTGTTGATCTGAAGCAGTGTCTTGTATACAAGGTAAAGAGTAGATGAGTCCTTCAAAAAAAATGTTAAGTTTTTGATGAATATTGTGAATAGGTATTAACCATTTTGTCTTTTTTTTTCTTCTATTGATAATCCATGACTTTGATTTTCACATAGTAAAGTTTCCTTAACAGATAATACCCTCTTTGTGGTTTTATTTAAAAACCAGTCTTTTAAATAATCACATGGTGTCTCATTATATTAAACATCAATGGATCAAATCTCTTCATCATAAGGCAAAAAGTCTTCATGATCAAAAATTGTAAGAATGTATTCAGTGGCTACTGCTTTCACATCTACCCCTTGATTCCCCACATGTACTGGCATTCTACAAAACCTAAGGATACAGGGTAGTCCCCATATACTATTAATAAAAACAGTCATCATTTACTGAGCATATGTTATTAACTTTGTACTATGCTAAACATTTTTTGTTGGCTAACTCAGGCCATTCTTAGAATAATTCTAAAAAAAGACTGTATTTTTACCATTTTATAGGCAGTGAAATTGAGGTTCAGAGAGAATATATCTACCAAATAGGGGCAGAGTGAGGATTCAAACTCATCTTTTTAGGTATAGATACTGAAGCATGTGTGTTTTCTACAGTTGTATATATGCCTGGTATACCTTGGAAAATTTCAATTTAATAAATCTTTGGTGCTAAATTAAAAGCCACTTTCCTCTGAAGCAAAGTCTCTGCCTTAAGATTAAATAAGAAAAAAATCTGTATGGCTTATCTATTGCTATATGACAAATTACCACAAACTTACTGGCTTTTTAAAAAACCACATTTATTATCTCACAATTTCTGGGGGTCTAAAGTCTGGGAATGGCTTAACTGAGTCCTCTGTTCAGTCTCACAGGATGTTGGCCAAGCCTGTGTTCTCATCTGAAACCTAGTCTGGAGAAGAATCTCCTTCCCTGATTACATGGTTTGGGGCAGCATTCAGTTCCCTGCAGTTGTAGGACTGAGCATTTCATTTTCCTGTTGGCTGTCAGTTGGAGGCTGCCATCAGCTCTAAGAAGCCACCTGCAGTACCTTGCCAAGTGAGATTTCTCAACATGAGTGCTTGCTTCCCAACAGCCCATTAATAACAGCAAGATTTCCTATGCACCCAGGAGGCATTTTACATACTCTACTGCCTTTCTCAGAGTCCACTTGTCTCCACTGACACATTGTAAGGTCCTAGTAAAAGACCATACTGGATACCACCACTCAGGAATCTTCAAGTAGTGGCCCCAAAGTGCTTGGGAGAGAATGGTCATGGGCAAAAAAGAAAAGTTTAAAAAAGAAATTCTTGCATGGTTTACAGGAGTATCTCAAGCTTCAGTGGTATGGTAAAAAATAGGGTTTTTTTTGTTTGGAACATTAAACATTGGTTCCCTTCCCTATACAGAAGGCAAGTGTGTATCTAAAAGGCTAATATTTATTTAGAACCTACTGTGAACCAAGCCCTGCTCAGCACTTTCACAAATGTCATCTCATTCAAATATTTATTTCTATAATTCTCAAATACTGTGAAATAAACATTATTAACCATAAATGAGAGTTGAAAATATGATCAGAGGAACCCCTCGGTAGCAACTGGATATGTTACAGAAGCAGAAATTGTATTTTATAGTTATTGTGTTCCTAGAAACCTACAAGGTATTCCTATCTAAGAAAGTATTCATGTTTCCATTAATAAATGATTTCTTAGAAGGGAAATTTTTACTTTTTTAATGGTTTAAATGAGGTAGAGATAATACATATAAAATAATAATAATAACATGCATTTAACATTTACTAAGCATCAGGCACTGTTAGAAATAAATTACCTCATTTATTCTGCACAGTCTACTGAGATATAAACTATTATTATGTCCATTTTATAGATAAACAAACCAAAGACTGAAGATGTTAAGTAATTTGTCAAAGTCACACGGGGGCCAAGCCAAGATCTGAATCCAGGAAATCTTAGTCCTTGATTCCAAGGGCCCCTGAGGGCCAATTCACTTTCTTCTTCAAATACCATTTGCTATATATGTGTGTGTGTGTGTGTGTGTGTGTGTGTGTGTGTGTGTGTGTGTGTAATTTGAGAAACAAATAATTTACAGTGAAGAGAAATCCAAGAAGATCTGAATCAATGCTTTAAGATGAAAAATCTACATTTCATGTAACCAGGTCATTCCAATTTTCTCATTTCCCAATATATGTTTAAATTTTAATTGTGATGTTTCTTTGAAAAGGTGTCCTTCTACATTTTCAAACCCTTCTTTCTTTACGTATGGAGCAAGGCAACTCTGCAGCTTCTAATCACCTCCTTAATACGAGTTTTTTGAAATGGTAAATTGCTGTGAGATGAAAAAGTAGATCTCATATTTCTTGAGGCTAAATTCAGTACTCAGCTACAAATGTGGTCACAAGGTCTCCTTGCTGAGGTCTTTTATGTTACTTTAATTAAGTTTCAGCTATTATTATTACTGCTGCCTCTAAAGGTGCATAAAGTATCTTAGGAAACCTGGTTGTGAGGGCATCTATACTGTTTTTCCCTAATCAATCTTGAGATTCATTTCATGTTCAATCTTGCTGTCTGCTAGGTGCTCTGTCCTCTAGCATCCTTCTTAAATTGATCTGAAACCATGTTTAAAGATCAAACCTTGGCCACACCAGGTTTGATAACATTATACGTGGTATGAAAAAATGTCTCTGGTGCCCTAAACAAAAATTACTCTGGCGGGGTGCAGGCTGCATCCTCAGGCATGCTATTGTGGTTGCAAGTCTGCCCCATTGCTCTGTTTGTTGTCCCAGAGCGGCCTCGGACAGGATGCTGCTCCACTGTGCCTCTGTAGCAGTTGGCGGTCAACAGCTCTCTACGAGGAACTCGAAAGTGGAAAGGCAGCCAATCATGCATGGTATAATGTACATCTGATTGATGAAGGTCTAAGAATCACAGAAACAATTAATTTGTATCAGGACTCCTGTGGGCCAAAAAGAAAGAGATTATGCCACCGGTACCCAATTTTAATTTTTGCCTGATCAATCACCCGCCTTTCCACATCTACGTTGTTTTCAGAATCAACTTTTGCAGCACAGATGTTAAAGGATGCAGCAGAAAGCGTTTCTGGAAAACCAGAACACCAAGGAAAACACTCATTGATAAAACTCACTTGTCACTGCACCACATTATCCCTTTTTCAATTTGATAATGGTAAGTCATTTTTCCCCACAACTGCAAGGGAGGATTTAAAAACTCTTTTTAAAAATAAACCACTTTGTTTTTATTCATGTAAGAAAGATTACAATGGCCAGGAGAAAGGAAAAAGAATAGTGGCTACTTCCTAGGAGGAGAACAACAGCAGGAGCAATTTAAAATAAAAATAACTAAAGATGCCTTAACTTTGTAGTTAAAAATGAAATGAAAATTGCAAAAGCAATTTGTGGCAGGAAGCCTTTAAAATGTTCTAAGGATTGTTCTCATTTTGCATAAGCCATGGCCAATCTTTAAAACAGTTAGTACATTAAGCATACGTATATCTGATTCAACACTCTATTGTAGGCAGAGAAGCCCCTCAATTATGAAATTGTAGAAGGATGGGTCTGACAGAGTCTCATCTAATTACAGGAGCAAATTACAAGTTCATAAACTTCATAAAGCATTCTAATATCGTTCCTTAATAAGAAATCTCACCGCTCGAACCAGGAATATGTCTAACACAGTCATGTTTTTCTCTACTATTCTTGGCATGTAATTGCCCTTTACTTGTAACAATGCACAAAACAACAGAAAATAGCATTCATCTTTTTTTTATTGATCAAATGTTTAAATTAGTATTAATCTTGTTCACACACTTCTAAAAGATGATTTAACATGAATGCAATCGTTTATGTTTGCTTTGCAATTATCCAATATTGCTTCCTAATCTTATAGAAGTGGACAATGAAATGGAGAGAAGTAAAATGGCTAGTGTCAAACGATGTAGGGAACTGAAGCAGAAATTAGAATCCACATGGCCTTAGAGGTATTTCTTTGCTTTGGTCCTAAGTCAAACAGAGGGATTAATAACAGTATCCAATATGCATTATTGGCTTTTCTATAACTCTGGTGGCTTGTACACTAAACTGTCTTTAACAATATAAACTACTGTGGATGATTAATTCGGTGATATGTTATACTATTACTATTTCTGCCTAAGCAAAAATTTTTCAATGTAAAATGAGTGCTCCATATTATTCCAACTCTACGAAGACAGCACTGATTCCTCGGCACTTGGGAGAAGACGGTTCACGCCAGAAAAAAATGCACAAATCTTGATCAGTCATCTATGATACCCACCCATTCCCTCATAAGAGCTTTTACTGAGCACAGATTCACTAACTGACCTTAAGTGTTGCTAAATTTTATCAGTTCCATAGTACAGTTGGTTTTCATTCATCCCGTGTAAACCTTCCTATTGATATGCTTACGACATCTTGACTATTTATGTTTCCCTATGCTATACCATTTTCATAGCATAAACATGAATGTCATAATTTTTAAATATTAGAAATATTTTAATTGATTTTGTTAACTCAGTTTCTTAGTACAAGAAGCTGAAGTTGGATAAAATTTTTTATGCTAATTAATATCCATCATCATTTATTTGATAAATTTAAAAAGGTGAATTTCCAGTCTCTTTTTCCTCTAAGAACTAACAAGATGGGTAGGTTTTACACATGACAGTGAGGAAAAGAAAGAAAGGACCATGAACACAAAGAGCCTTTCTTGTGTCTTTGGCTCAGGGAGGCAATTACCAATATCCTATTAGTCTCTGATTCAGCTAGAGCTCAGGAATGAGCCAGGCCTAAGACTTATCATTTCTATATCCTCCCTGCCATGTAGTTCTGAGATCCAGGTGCCATAGGTGCCCACCCATTAATGTTTTGAGCACCCTGCTCTGATCCCCACCCAGCACACAGGCATAGGCTTTTACCAACCTCCCTGTTTCAAGGGTAGCAACTTGGACCCTCACACATGATAGGTGGTTTATCCATTGGGGAGGAACCAAATTTGGTGGGGTGAAGAAGGGGCCCCCAGGTCTGAACAGTATTAGGGTGATGCTTTCTACCAACTCTTTCTCCATCCCCAGGCATGGGGCTGCTGACTCAAAGGTTTAGAACAGAAAATCAGAAATAAAAGCAATAGTACCAGCTGTGCACTGATCTGCATGGACTAAAACAACATGCAATCTCTAAAGGGGGAAAAGGTTGCAAATGATGCGACACACATTTTCCCTGGTATTAAAATCATTAATCCTATTAATAGAGGTTACCTGCGAAGTCCACTTTAACTAACCTGCACTTAAACAACATGAAGGATGATAGAGAGAAAAAGACAAGTGTACCTGCACAGTGTCCCAAGTCCAGCTATAAAGTGACAGCAAGTGCCAGGATGACTGGGTTAATATGAGGCCTTTAGAATTCTGTACTTGGAAGTGATACATACAATTACTGTTTCCCATTCTCATATATAAAACAAATATATCTGTATACAATTCTCAGTAATACTCCAACAAAGATGCTGAATACTAATAAACAATGTTGATATCACATGGCAGAGCTTAATCCTGCACATGACACTTCCATGTTTCAAATTTGCTGGATATGTAGCAGGAAGCCTTATTGAGATAACTGGCAGATTATCTTATATAATTTTTTTTTCTTTTACAATCAATTAAATCAGAAAACTAATCTAAATAGCCAACAGTTCCAGACTTGGCACCAACTGCAGCTAAGAAATCCCTGAATTCCTTGATTCTACGACCCTACAAGTTCTAGATGGAGCTTAGGAAAGTTCCCTATCACAGTGGGGCATTGGTTGCACAGTAATACTAGAGGCCACTGCCTCATAATGTTGATTTTTAGCTGCTAAGATTCATTTATTCATACTTTCATTAATTGAACAAATATTTATTGATATTATATAATATTTATTGACGTTGATACAGATAGTAGTAGTTCCTACTATGTGCTGCGTACTATGGTAAGCACAGGGAATAAGTAAGAGAAAAATCACTGATTTCAAGAAATTATTAATCAAATAAATTAGTTATTCTCAATTTTTTTCTGCCCCAGTAAGCCTAAGAGCTATGGCATAGTCCACTCAGTATAAGCAGCTTCTGGTGGAAGTAACTATCAAGCTAGGGAGATGGGTGTGTGGAGAGGGCAGGATAGGGTGTCTGGTATTTTTTTAAATTTTAAAACAGATTTCCCTTATTTTGGTGGAGAATCACTATGGTACAAATAAGTAAATAAAGTTCCTTTTCCTCTCATTGCTAGAAGTAGCAGCAGCTAGTGAAAGAAAAAGAGAATAAACAAGTCACTATGATTTCATTGTTTTGTTGGCCAAAGTAGAAAGCATGAAAAATAACAATATAAACAGATACCACTTATTTTAATGTTTCCCACATGAGAGCTGTTTTTTTGTTTTGTTTTTTTTACGGTACGTGGACTTCTCACTGTTGTGGCCTCTCCCGTTGCAGAGCACAGGCTTCAGATGCGCAGGCACAGCGGCCACAGCTCACGGGCCCAGCCGCTCCGCGGCATGTGGGATCTTCCTGGACCGGGGCACGAACCTGCGTCCCCTGAATCGGCAGGCGGAGTCACAACCACTGCGCCACCAGGGAAGCCCCAGACAGCTGTTTTACATACATTTTGTCATTGAAACTTCACAAGAACCCTGAAAAGTAGGTACTGTTATAACTGTGTGACCACATATTCTGCTTTGCCTGGACAGTTATACCTATCTTAATTATTAGTAGTTCCTCCTCTCAACGTGTGTCAATTGGATAATAAAGTATTCTTTTTTACCCACAAAATAGCAGCTTCATATAGTCCAATTTAATAGATGAGTTTATAATATAATGTCATGGCAATCTTGGAAGGGCTTTTCTAAAGCTCTGTTTAAATAACCTTGGTGTCCCAACACTACATCCTTTAATCAATTCCACTGCTATGCAATGTGCTCGTTGGGAGTCATGGGGACAGGAGGGCATAGAACAAACATCATGTACTAGTGATAGAGAGTTAGAAAGTGTACACTCTCCCTACTGATAGATATGGAAACTGGAAATAATGGTTCTTGGTCTGAAAACCTTATGAGATATATTTCCACAAGATATATAATGGCGACAATTCTATATCCAGATTAGAACTCATTATAAAGAATTTGATAAAATGAGGGAATTCCCTAGCAGTCCAGTGGTTAGGACTACGATCTCTCACTGACGAGGGCCCGGGTTCAATCCCTGGTTGGGAACTAAGATCCCACAAGCCCAGTGGTGTGGACAAAAAAAAAACAAACATAAAACAAAATAACAAAATTTTGATAAAATGAAAGAATTTGAGTAAAGTTTACCGTAATGAGATTTGAAGATGAATCTCCACTCTTTGGACTCCTTTCCTATTAAGGATCAGAGTGTATCAACACCTTTTGTAAATTATAATGGCCTACTTATTTTCAAATTTGACAAAAGTAACAAACTTGTATCCTCATATTGAATTCAATATAATAGTGAAAAGGCAAATGTGAGTGCCAAAACAGAAGGCAACACGGAAGCAGCTATAAATGAATGATTTAGCAGTGAAGGAAACTGAATTTTTCCTGCCACCAAATTTTGCAACATTTATATGCACACTGATTATGAATTTTTTCATACTTTTAAAACATCCATATCATACTGTTTGGACTATATAGCTCAAATGCATTCCAGCCTTGCTCACTTTACCTGGTTTTGCACATGTGCATTGGTAATAACCAACAAAATTCCCTTGATGGCAGCAATCTCAGAAACAAGCTTCCCAGATCATCAGTAAACCCCCATTCCCCACTATCAACACAACAGTGATCTTCTCACCAGATAACACTTGTTAGAAGTCATGTATCACCAATTCATCATTAGAGCCAACAAGTATTGACCTATAGTCTGGTAAGGGGAAAATTCCATTTACAGGAAGTTTTGCTGCTTAGGAAATTGTCTGAATCATCTAGAATTATCTGAAAGAAAAATCTTCAAATGGCTTTTTCATCTCTGAATTTTTGTTAGGCCCCTGGGGTAATGGTTTAAGTGGTGAAGGCATCTCTACTAGAGAAGGAAAAACTCCTATGTGAGTGTAATAAAGAGGACAGTGTTCAATTATTTATCTGTTTTTAAAGAGCACCACTTTATTGGAAACCATTACTTATTTGCCCAAATGTTTGTAGAGACTGTGCGATAGAATTAAATGCACATAGACTGCAGATTGGCAAAAGAAAGATTTTCTTGAAGGAAATGTTACAATATATAAGTTTTCTATTACTGATTAAAGATGAATTATTTCTATAAACTATCTGCAAAATTATGAAGGAAGTTAATGGCAGATATATTTTCTCATCATATACAGTCACTCATCATGGGGACTCATCTAATGCATAGCTTAAGGTCCCAGTACTTAGAATGATGAGGTCCTCATAAGACCACCTTGTCTACCTAAGCTGCCCACTTGTGAATCATCCAAGTGCCCTTCAGAATGATGAGTTTTTGATTAGTCCTTTCAATTAGTGTTTATTTTCTTGAGTAGAATACTCACAACAGTTTCAAAGCTCTGAATCTCCTTTAATCGCTGCCTTTAAATTAAGAGCAATAGATTTTTTTTAACTGGTCTCCTGCTGCTTTGGCCAGAAGATCAAGTATGAATGCAATTTAAATATGAAAGGTAGCATCCAATAAGCAAAGACTCACTTTTAACTAAAGGTGAAAATTCACTCTAACTCCATTAAGTGGAAGCCATTACTATGTATCCGAACCTGCTGACACATTCTTGATTGATAGTTGTGCTTTCCCATCAGTGGAAAGATGAAACAATTACTTTTTTGAGAAGACTGAACAAACATATCCACCCTACAGGTTTTACCCAAGGTACCCGAGAAATCTTATGCTCCTAGTTTTATTTCTAAAATTGGGAGTTGTCTCACAAAATTGGATATTTAAAAAGTCACTACAAAAATCATCTATAAAGGATATTATTGAGGCAACTGGGAAACTTGAATATAGAATATATATTAGTTAATTTTATTGCATCAATATAAAATTCCTTGGACATAATAATAGTACGATAGTCAGGTAGGAGAATGTATGTTCACAAGACAAAGGCTGTAGCATTTAGGGGTGGAAAATCTAATAGCTTGCAAATTGTTCATGAATATATACATATGCATACATATAAGTATCCATAAATAGTAAGTATGGCAAAATATTAATAATTAGTGAGTCTAGATGAAGCGTGTAAGGTGTTTGTTGTTTCCTTCTTCCAACTTTTCCACAGGCTTGAATTTACTCAAATTTAAAGCTCTGAAAAAGTCACTTTCCTTACCGTAATTATCTTCTCCAACTTACAGAAGCCATTTATCATTTGCTGGCAAAAAGACAGAGCTTCTAACTAGGTGGTCGGAACACAAGGCATACTACAGAAGCATGAGAAAGTTAAGTCAAACTAGGTGGGTGGGCAAGAAATCCTGGCAGGTCCAAGCGCTAAGAGGTCAAAAAGGAACCTGAAAAGTTCCATGGAAGCATTTCCTCTATGGCTCTGAACCAGGGTGACTGAAGTCTCTTGTCAACCTTAGATTTTCATCTCTGTAATAGCATGTCTCACCCAGTCTGTGCAGCCCTTGGGCACTGGCCTTTCTGCTGTGCACGTCATCCTTCTTACAGGAGGAAAACAGCCCATCTTCCCTGGGTACCTCAGAATGCTTCCAAGATGGCGGGATAGTGTCTTCTGACTAGCTGAATAGAGAGTGCCTGGCCACAGCTAAAATCCACTGCCACAGCTGAAGTCTCTCTAATGCCACTGGCAGAGGTAACTCCAATTCAGCATTTAGGTCTCAGTCTCTTCCAAATTAGAGAGAAGTTGTAGAAAGTTGGGCTAGCAACTCAGCACTAAGTCAGTTTACTGTTGGCTTTGCTGTGTTTCAGGCCCCATTCCTAGTAATTCACCTCCAGAATTATTTTGTGACCCAAGGTCCTTATAAGGTCCAATTCTAATGCCTAGGGCTGTGTCTCACCACCCCAACTCTACCCATCCACTTCTTCCTCACCCCATGCCTGACTATCTATTACTATCTCTGACTAGTAAACTCCTCTAGGACTAGGTCCTAATGTTATCTCTTTACTTTTCCACGAGCTGGACACTTACTCTTGAACTCCCATTGCCATAGTTAAATTCTCACTTTCTTTTTGGAGGTGAGCTACCAACTACTGTTGCTTCCCCAACTGTCATCTGGCTGCTCCTAAGGCTAATAATCCTCAATCAGAGGAACAGGCAGCCTCCTACAGCCTCTGCCTGCTGCAACTTGCTGACTGCAAGATATTCTTATGTCCCACCCACTGCCTCTCATTGCCTATTTCTGGGACCATCCCACATGGCTTGTCTTATTCCAGTGATTCTATTTTCTTCTTATATCCCCTAATCTAGCCTATCCAATTGCCAACTGAACCAAATTCCAAGATAGCTAAAAGTACAAATATAATTCATTCATTCATTTCTATATGAATATATTTAGTAGGTACTATGTGCCTCATTCTATACAAGACACAGGCACTGAGAAGAGTTCTTAGTTTTCTGGCATTCCAAGGATGATGTGTGGATACTTTGTGAATCTTGCCTTCTTGAGTCAGAAGAAAAGATTGTCAGGACCATAATATAAACTCAGCTCCAATCCAAGGAATTCTTATATGACAGATCATTTTGTACAGACATCCCAAGAGACAATGTGGGTCCCTTGATACGGTATTAAAAGTGTCATATTCATAGGCAGATGTATGACAATAATAGCCACGAGCTATTGACAAAGGTATATCAAGTAACGAAAGGTTTAAAATAAAGATTAACTTTAGCTGGTTACCTGAGATTACATGCTATTTCATTATTCAGGCCCTGGTTTATTTCTGGCTATCAAGAGGTATACATCTTTTCAAGACCACAAAAATTTCAGAATTTTATGTGAGTAGTGGTCTAAAAAAAGTATATTATGTCAAAGTTGAAAGCCTAGGGCTCTGTGACCCGATTAGCCAAACATGGGATTATGAATAGATTAATCTTTTGCCTGTCTTATGTTATCTTCTCCATATTAGGGCACATTATAGAACTAGTTCTTCCAATGTATTATTTGTCAAGAAAAAAATGTTCTAAGAGATGAAGGATTTTTTTTTTTTAATCTCTAACTTTGTCCTCAAGTCCTCTGAGGAACAGAATTTCTAGACTGAATAAATAATATATGAGTCTCACAAATATGAAATATCAATGGTAAATATAAGACTGAATTATAGGAACACTGTGATGGTTAATTTTGTATGTCAAGTTGGCTGTTTTGTCAAACAATAGTCTTGATGCTTCTGTGAGAGTGTTTCTGTATGAGATTTACAATTAAATCCATGGACTTTAAGTAAAGCCAATTGCCTTCCATGGTGAGTGGGCCTCATCCAATCAGTTAAGGCCTAAATAGAGCAAAAAGCTAATCTCTTCAGATCAAGAGGGAATTCTTCAGCAAACTGCTTTCAGACTTCATCTGGAACTTTAGCTCCTCCTGGTTGTACAGCAGATTGTCTATGGACTCAAACAGCAACTCTTTCCTAAGTGTCCAGCCTGCCAGCCTCCCTCATCAGAGTTTGGACTCATCAAACCTCCTAATTACATGAGCCAATTCTTTAAAATAAATCTCTTTATATATATTTTTGTATATTATACATAAAATATATAGTTGTGTGAAAGAAATAGATATATGTATGTATATATGTATATTTTTTTCATTCTATAGATCCTGTTTCTCTAGAGAACCCTGACAAATACAGACACCAAGGAAAAAATTTATCACTCAGGACTACACACATGATCTGCTACCTCCCTTTAAAGAGTCATAACCTTCCCCCACCTCTACGTGTGAAGAATCTCAAAGTTTTGTTGTGACTTCTCAGAATTTATAGCTATAATTCTATAGTCTCATAATATACCTGGGACATGTTGACTGAGCTACTGCACTTATAGGGAATTAAGGGCAAGGGGAAGCAGGCCTCTATCATTGGAGACCTCTTACATTCCCCCTATAGCCAGCAACACATAGTTTCATAAACACAAAATTCATACACACACACACACACACACACACACACACACACACACACACACACACACATATCACACACATTCCCTGTGTGCTTTTATACTTCTCTCACTGGAATCCTCCTGGTTTTCTAAAAAGCTGAGTCTACCAAGGGCTCAACCTACCCTTCCGATTGACGTAGCCTGGCTGGAAAGTGTAAGTTTACTGTAGTTCCTTGGTAAGAGGGCTGATAAAAGCTCAGGTTCTGAAAGTTATTCTGAAAGGAAATCTCTATACATAATGCCAGGCAAGCTTGCAAGATAAATAGACTTATCTCAGGCTTGGGACATAAGGAGCTATTTCTTCTTTAAAGTCAGTCCATCTAGTAACCTCAGATTAGAGACCTAATATCTTATTAAACAGCTGCCATCTTTCAGTACATAGGCATTAGGGAATGAGTAGATCTAAAATGACCACCTACTGCCAGATAATCACAGTAGAACTTTCATTCAGTCCTTCATTTACTCAATTAATAGAAGTCACTCAATTATTTAAACAATCGTTGAGCATCTACACCATGTTTAACAATGTGCTAACATCCAAGGATACGATATGAGCAAAGAGAACCTCCCCGAAAACAGTATTCCCTGTTCTAATGAAGCTTACATGCTGGTGGCGAGGACTGACATTAATCAAAGAATCACAGAAATAAATGTACAATTGAAAGTGTTTTGTGATAAAACAGAGGTAGACATATGGCGTGAGGGAGTATTGAGGTAGGCAGGATTCTAAAATGGTTCCCAAGACTCTCGTCCCCTTGAGCATATGCTCTATATAATCCCCTCCCTTTGAGCAGATTATGGGCAGAATGTGTAAATATAAAGGAATACCACTCCTATGTTAAGGTTACTAATCAACTTTAAGTTCACCAAAAAGATTATCTAAGCGTTTCTGAGTGGGCCTGACCTAATCAGAGGAGTCTTTAAATGAAGGTGAAGCATCGGAAAGATGTATTCCTGTTGGCCTGGAAGAAAGAAAGCCATGTTACAAACTCCCTATGTGAGTCATGTGGCAGCGAACTGCAGACAGCCTCTGGGATCTTAGAGCAGTCCCTGGTCAACAGCTAACAAAAAAAAGGAACCTCAGTCATACAACCTCAAGGGATTGAATTCTACCAACAACCAGTGAGACTAGAAGAGGATCCTGGGTCTCAAATAAGAACAGCAGCCCAGGCAATCTCTTGATTGCAGTCTTGTCGCACAGGAGCAAAAGATCCAACTAAATCATGTGCACACTCCTCACATAAGAAAACTGTGAGAAAATAAACGTGTTATTTTAAATAACTAAATTTGTGGTGATTTTTTTTTGTAGCTATAGAACACTAAATACAAGTATAGCACATGGAGTTGACCAAGTCAGAGAAGGAGTTCCTGGGGAATGGATGTTTGAACTAAGATCTTAGAAATAAGTAGAATTTAACCAAGAGAAGACAGCTGGAGATGGGAGGCACCAAATGTAGAGGATTTTGATTTAGAGTCTTTAAAAGGCTTGGGGCTAAAGGGAGCATGGCAAACATATGTCTTTAGAGATATAAAGACATTTAGGGTAATAAAAAAGGGGGAAATATGATAGAAATGGGGCTGGAGAGGAGAATGGTGTAGATGAAACAGGACTTTGCAGACCATGTTAAGGAGTACAGATTTTATTTCCAGTGATCAGAGTGTTGTTTGTATATCCCCTGATGTTCTCAAGGGGTATCTCCTTTACTGCAGATTTCTGTCCCAGCAGTCTCCAGTAGCAGCTCTATAGCTTTCAAGGAGCTCTGACATGAACTCTGTTATTCAAGGACATAGACATTGTCCTAATCGTTCCAGGATCTTTCACTGGACATGCAGGATGGTCTATCTTCTAGACTTACTTGGAGAGCATATACTCCATGAGCACTTCCATGTGTCAAGTTTTTAAATAAGTCAAGAATTATAAAGTGAGAGGGGGTGATAGGGGTGGGTAACAGAGAAGGAGAAAGAGGAAATTCTCCATATGCCTGGGAATGCCTCTGAACTCCTAATCTCTGGTTTTCTCAACTTCCCTGTTGAAAGAATACGGCCTATTTAAGCAGAACTCAGCATACTATAGAACTTTCCATGATTAGACACGTTTCTATAACTTATACCCATACCTTACCTTTTGAATTAAGAGTCAGCAAGGAAAGTTCTCAAATATCTCTTTAGCCACTCTTTCACCACACATGAAGATTATTTTTCCCATTCTTTCCCATGCAATATAAAACCCATCTTCTTTATCCTCAGATTTTTCCATTCTAAAGTTTAAATACAAAAATTAAGTAGGGGCTTCCCTGGTGGCGCAGTGGTTGAGAGTCCGCCTGCCAATGCAGGGGACACGGGTTCGTGCCCCGGTCTGGGAAGATCCCACATGCTGCAGAGCGGCTGGGCCCAGGAGCCATGGCCACTGAGCCTGCACGTCCAGAGCCTGTGCTCCGCAATGGGAGAGGCCACAACAGTGAGAGGCCCGCGTACCGTAAAAAGAAAAAAAAAAAAAAAAAAAAAAAAGTAAATGTTTACATTCAAATCCCTTTAAGAAATCTACCCTTTAACATTGTTTGACTTAATAATTAAGTCAAACAAACTGCTAAAGTTACTATAAAGTATTTCTCAGGTTTCCACTGTCTACAAGGGAAAGTTTCATAAACAGTTTTAAAAGGTGACTGATAAAGTATAATACAAATTACATAAGTTATGGTTCACTGGATTCAGCAATTCCATATTATATAGAAATTTAATCAATCTTTCAGAGATCCCCGACATATCACAGTAGGAGGTACTTTTGACCTTCATGGAGAAGTAAGCAAGATGAGGTACTGAACTGCATATTTCAGTGGGTTTGTTGGATTTTGTATAATTGTCTTTTTCAGAATTTCTGGCTAAATTTGAGCCCTCTTATTTGGTAATTCATGCTGTTTTACATATGAAAAGCAAAACCTGCAATTTACCTATTTGAATCAAAATATTACCTTTATTCAAACCTAAATCTTTTCTCTCTCTGCCTCAAGAAGGGTAGAGAATAAGTAAAGAAGAGCATGCAAAGCTATACAGAACACATTAAAATCATCCCCTTCGCAGCCCTTGTATGCTTCCCTCATAATTCTGGTTAAGAGTTGCTGTCAAAATATAATTGTTAATAGGGGTCCTTTTCAATCTCAAAAGTGTGCCAATTTGGATGATAAATTGTATGTTCACCATAGTCAAGTATGGCATCATGTCCAGGAAGGTAACCCCAATACATCAGTCTAGTTGTTATTATCCTATATTGGGTGAGGATAGAGAAGGGTTACACCTTCTACTTCAATACCGTGCTCAGTACAGCCCAATACATGGCTCCAAAGAAGGAGAGAATTTTATGAAAGAGAAATAGGATAGCTTTAGATTTGACACTAAAGCCCAATTTGCCTATAAGTAAAAAGGATTAAACTTCTTTATGAATAAAAATAATAAGAAAATGTCATATGCACTCTAGTTCCTATGACTCTTACACTTAGAATTGTGTTCTTTGTTTCTATTCTTATGGTTTTAATACTTAGGATTAAAAAAAAACCAAAAAACTTAGCACTCAAGTAGTTAGAATCTTTGATCTGACAAATGAGAAAGTAAAGCCCCAAAGAGGGCAATGATTTCCCCTAGATCACCTAGTTTATTGACTAGGACAGGAACCTGCATATCTTGGCTCTCTATAGATATTTATTTCTGATGCCATGCTCTATCTCCTGTCTTACAACTCAAATTGTCTCTACAACTGCCAAATTTTGAGTATACTTATAAGAAACTGTTTTCTAATTTATTTATGTCCAAGTTTTAAGGATATCTGTCAGTTACCTGGCCTTTATTGTAGCTCTAGGCACTGCCTTCATAACAAGACATTATAACGTGATTTAAACGTAGTATTTTCATTACTGTTATACAATGTTAGTTTGTAAATAAACCTATAGCTTCAAAGCACCTTTCTAATTCCTGCTATACAAATGCATGGACACTTGAAAAATGTATTATACACAAAGGAAGAAGTTATGTTCCCTCTGAATACAACATTGAAATAAACAATTAGGAAATGCATTGTACTGCTAAAAGCGCTCAAATGTGAAATCACTGTGGTTGGTTTTCAGATTTTATTTTGAAAGTCACACACACATTAATATCCATTAAGCTAATTGTTTGTTAGGGATGAGATCATTTACAAATAGACTTGCCCATCTGTAAATTGGCAGAAATTAAATTTTTTAATTTCTGTGTTTTAAATGAGTTCAAACTCATTAAATTATAATAAAGTTTTCTCTACTTAAAAAAAAATAATAGTTTAGTTTCTACAATGTTTTAACTAAATAATAGTGCATATTTTTAATACTCTCACTTAGGAAACTTGGAGTGCACTGTTTCAAATTCATCTGAAGTACAACATACTCTAAGAACATTTCCACACATGGGCTTTAGCACGTACCCTTAGTTCTCTTTTTCACATTTTGGACACCAAGTAACAGAACAGAAATATACTAGCTTTCCTGGGCAAGTCTTCATGAGCAACCTATTTTTTTATTGAAGTATACTTGACTTACAATATTACATTAGCTTTGGCTATACAACATAGTTTGTGAGCAACCTATTAAATACTGAAGAGAAATTTAAATCCAGGGAACTTCTCAGAAAAAAAAAATCTATTGTTATATGACTTGAATATCTAAGTTATGAACGTTTCATGTTTACCAGTGTTAAATTTGGAGGACTACTACTTGGCTGGCATGATGGCATTTGCTCACAGAGTTCAAAACTATTTGAGAAGTAGAGCATGAAATTAATTTATATCCCTTTTGTAACAATAAATAAATAAAACTATGAAATCACACATGTACTAACACCGCAGCCATCATACTAACTTCCTTAGCTATAAATATACCCCCCTGCTATTTGACAACTATAGATTTGAGTTTTCAAATACAAATAGCTTTTACATAATTATATCAGATATTACTGTTTATATGCTTAAAAATATAATCTGGTACCAGACCAAGAGTAAGAAGAAACTTGAATTCTAGTTCAAGTTTCACTCAAAATCTACATGACCTGACATTTGTCACTCCTCCAGAACAACAGAATTTCTGTCTGTTCAAAGAAAAGTTGTCTCTAATCTTTGGTTTCTAGAATTATAAAGAAACTGGAACTGTTTTAATATATGTGAATTACTTAGAGTTCATAGGCAAAATGCAAAATACATAAACACTGAATTATACATACTAGGTATTATTCATGATTCATGTTGTCATGCCCTACAGAAAACTTCCCAAGATTTGAGGAATAATTTTTTTGCCTATTCTTGTTTCACCTCATTGTATTAGTAGGACATATATTTCAACAAGGGAACTTTCCTTGACACTAAGGACAGATTTTTAATCACAAAGAATTAATCCTTAGGAGCATTTCCATACTGATATCAAAGTCAGACAGAGAAGTAGGCACACTCACAGGTTAAAAGCCATGAGAATGCCATTTGGCTGTCATACAAATTTTTTGTAATTTTAATTATTTTCTTATTATAAAGCTAGTACATGCACACTCAACATTATAAACATTCTATATATTTTGTAAAACATTCATAAATTCAAACATTATAAGTCTGTGTCTTTAGTACATCAAAAGAATCTTCTTCTTTCCTACCCTGAGAAATAAGAGCTAATACTGTTAAGTAAAATGAGCACATGCCTAAGGGTCAGGAAGTCTGGAGCTTTGGCCCTAATTTGCTATACTTCATTCATTTGATAAACATTTTCTCAGTGTTTGCTTTGAGCCAGGTGCTATACAAGGGAGTAGGAATGGAAACAGGAATATAAAATCCCTGTTATCAAGGAGGTGATAGTTTAGTTAAAGAAGGAGGAAAGTAAAATAGTTATAAAATATATGCATGCTTTCATATGGGAGTCTAAAAAGTGATATTAGCCCAAAACAGAGGAAGCAACTCTCTCTCTCATGGGGAGGTGGAAGTGGCTTTAAGAAATAATAATTAAGAATAATTGCAAATAACATTTATTGAACAATCCCTTTGTGTCCAGAACCATGGGGAAAAAGTTTTATATACATTACCTCATTTAGATTTTTAATATGAAAGGATAGTTATTATCATGTTCCCCATTTGACAGATGAGGAAATTGAGACTTAGAAACTTGGGTTTAAGAATGTAAATGAAATAACAGATCACTGCACACAGGAATTTATAATTAAACAGAATCTTGGTGAATGATAGAGTTAACCTAACCACAGAATCAAATCTCATTTGGAAGTAGGCATTAGATAAAGCATGAATGAATGTATGTATGTACCTGCTTGTGAATGATAGTTACATTCTCTCTGTCCTTTAATTTTATTATTCAAAAATAAAATTAATAATACAAACCCCAGTAAATTGTTAATTTAACAAATATTAATTGAGCACCTACTATGCTAGGTGCTCTGCTAAGAACTTGAGATTCACTGGTGAGTGGGACCTATGCTGTTCAAAGCCACTAACCATACATAGCTATTTTAATTTTAATTTTAATTAATTAGAATCAAATAAAACCAAAACTTCATGTCCTCAGTCAAAATAACCATATTACAAGCACTCAATAGCCACATGTGGTTCATGGCTACCATACTGAACAATGCAAAATAGAATGTTTCCATTATTGAAGAAATACTACTGGATAGCACTGAACAAGACAGCTGTTGATCCCTATCCTCCTGAAGCTTGCATTTTAGTGGGGAAGACAGAGACCAATTATTTGAATAATTTTATTATAGTACTGATGCAAGTGATGAAAAAAGCTAAAAGTACAAAAAAGACACCTCATCAGGAGGCTTAAACTAGAATCAGAGTTAGAAGACCTCCCAGGAAAAGTGACATTTCACCTGAGATCAAGACGGTTAAAAAGAGTTAGAGGAAAAGGTGGGGAGATTTCTCAGCAAATGGCTACAACATAGGGCAACACGTGTAAGCCCTAAGAAAGACGGGATTTGGAAGGAATGAAGTGCTGGAGCATGGGAATGGGGAGTGGTGTAGGGGCAGGTGCCTAGGGATCTGAGAGGGTCAGCGGGGGGGGGGGGGGGTGCTGGAACAGGTGGAATCATCCTGTAATCAGTGAGGGGTGACTACAGGGTTTAAGAGGAGAAGAACAGCACCGCTGATTGGTGTTTTTAGAAATGTCACTCTGGCTATAAGAGAGAGAGTGAACTGGTAGGAGAGCGTGACAAATGGAAGCCAAAAGACAAGTTTATTGTGGTATTCGGGCAAGAAGTTAGCAAATATCATGGCTTAGCCTGGCTCTACATTAATATGCCAAAGATTAACTCATCAGAAACCAATTTTCTGTGGCAATTTCACCTGAAGATCCACTTGCAAGCAGCCAATTCACCATGTTTATCAATTAACTTCTCAGAGAATGTAATACCTTTTCAAAGGACTAGATGTGGAGTCGCAACAGAAATTCCTGGACCCCCTTCACAATGGTTGAAAAGATAATATCATCCACCAGCCATCACAAGAGCACCCTCTTGGACTCAGAAGCAACTTCTTTGCCATTTAACCTGGCACTAGGTTCCACTTTAAGAGAACAAACCTTAGCCACATGCAGTTAAGTATCTGTCATGGTGCCCTGGCCACATAGGAGCCAGGATAAACCTGGAAGTTTCTAGAGCTGGTTTTTTTGGCTACTTTAAGGAGAAAACAACAACACCAAAAAGAAACAAACAAATAAACAAACAAAAAACATCATTCTCCTGCATATTTTAATGGTCTTAGTGAATTAGAGGTTCTAACTGAAATCCTCTGGGTGAGGCTGTGAGGAATGGGAGGAAAGGACAGCAATAGCCTTCACCTGAGAACTGAATACCTGTCAAATATTGGAAGAGTTTGCTCCACCTTCTGGTGAAAACTTCCCAGTGAAAGACAGGGAAGAGAAACGATGGAGGAGTTAACTAATAAAATATTCCACTTCATTGTGGGTTGTAGGGTAGTTAATTCATTACTAGTTTCTATGGCATAAGACAGTTTTCTTCTGGGCAAAAAAGGCAGAATTAATATACAAGTCAGTAAATAAGCAGTTTAAGTTCACAGCACAGAGCTGAGTACAGATTGATGATTTTTCAAATAGCCTATGGTGATAATTATGACTGTGAGTAATGAGGGGAAAAAATCATATTTTTTGGATAAGTATTGTAAACTTTCTCAACCTGGAAATTCAGGCATTAACTATCAAGATCACTGATGTCTAGACTTGAAAATAAGAAGCTTTTCAACAGACTTTCTGTTCATTTTTTAGTACAAAAGTGGATTTTTATTAATTTGCACTATATTTACAACAATTTACCAGAGTTAAAATGGAAAAATAAACCCAAATTAAAGCACTGAGCCATTGCCTTTGTTTTCCAAGGAGGAGGGGAAATAAAGTTCTCAGACATTTAGAAACAGTAGTACATTTAAAATTTAATATTGCCAATCTTTACTTGACACTTTCAAGATTGTAATTAAAGAAGCTCACTAAACGCATAGGAGACACAGGAAAGGATTACAAGTGACATTCTGCCCATGATATCTCTTCTAAATAGTAACAAAAAGGAAAAAATGATAAAGGTCTCATTTTGCATTCACTGATAGCCACTTTCTGAGCCCTTTGAGAACCAGAACATTAGCAACCATAATTGTTTGAAGTGTATCTTACAGTTCAGCACTTCAAAGTCACTCTTCCTATAGCTAAAGAAAAATGGTTAGTAAGAGGTTAAATTAAGAAGGTCCAGTGTTTGCTTTTCCCTGGCAGGCCACTATGGCCTTGCACATTTCTGCTTCTCTTGTTCCCTGGAGCACCCTGCACAACATTAGGCATATGGCAGATGGTTAAGGAAAATGTGTTGTTTCAACTACTGTACCCTGGAAAGTAGGGCTCTCAGTACCTATAATAGTATACCTTAATAATGAGGCCCAAGATTTGCTCCTCCTATATCGAGGCAAATAAAATTTTGCCCCCAGGTTTTAATGGCTCTAAAACCTAGAAAAGGCCAAGTCTGTTATGAAATGTATCAGATAATACCTTCACCCTAGGCTCTGACTACATTCACATAAAACGTTCCCTATCTTTCCATCAGCGTTTCTGCCAAGAATCTCTTAGCTTCATTGGATGTGTTTAAGCTACCATTTCAGTATGAAGATCAAGTAGTAATTTTCAAAGATGAAAAACAGCATAATAATATTTTAAAGGACAATGTACACTTTATTATATAATCCAATACCAACACTGTTGAGAACAACTTCAGGGATTAAATTGAAAGGTGACTTGATCTACTGATGTCCACGGTCCTACACAGGACTAATGCCAACCATTTACAGATTTCACCCAATTAATTTAACATAATTATTCAGGATTCAGAAGGAATTAATTCCCCAGGGATGTTAAGCTAAAACATTTTAAGACCAAATGGTGCAGGCTATAACAAGAATCTAAAAAGAAAGTGCCAAGAATATTTAATGTAATATAGAATCAAAGAGGCAAGTGCTCATATCTGTTGTCAAATGTAAACTTGGATTGTTGCTCAGGATTACTGTAACAGAGGATTAGCAATGAGACTTGCAGAAGTGGCAAATTCATTGTGTGCCTTATAGCGAATCTAAATTCAGTGTGCCACCACCTGTAAACTTGAGCAATAGATTTCTTTTTTAAAATGACCTGGAAAGTATCTAACAGTCTATCCTTGGGGAACTAACACTTTTTGAACTAATTAATCACCGGATGCCACCGCTGCTCCACTCCACTGAATATGAAAACCAGTTCTTGGGCAATAAAGAAAAATTCTCTAGAAAAGAAAGTGATGATATATCACTATCGGAGAGCAAACTGTTCTGCAAACAACATTTGCAAGCCACAGAAAAAAAGATCAGAAATATTTTACTACATGAATGGATTTTAACACTGAAACTAATTTAAACATTTTGATTTCCTTTGTACTTCTAAAGAAACATGGATCAAGAGTAGCTAGGTAATGAATACTAAGAATATTAAAAGGAAAAGGTATTTTGTAGTAGCTAGAGCCCTGAACTGGACTGAACTTCAAGGCAAACTGATTTGTATTTGGGGCCTGAAAATTAACCAACTTTATGACTCTGAAATATTAACTACAGCTCTGTTTCTCAGTCTCCCCAGGTATAAAATGAGAAGGTTAAACTAGATGATCTTTAAGATCCCTTCCAGCCCTAACTTTCTATGAAATGTCAACATTTTTAGAACTACTTTTTCTTTCACATCTGTACAGCTTTGTCAATATGTAGGCCACTATATAAGAATTATGGTTTGGATTTAGTGTTTACAATCAATATATGAACTTTTATTATTACTTATCTAAGTATCTCTGAATCCTGTCACTGTTTATTCTTTCATATATGTTAATAATAAACAAGGCAATCTTTATGAGACCAAGCAAGAATTAGGAAGTTGTGAATGACCAGAGACAAACATCAAACTAAGGATACTCTGAATATATTATAAGCATCCTCTTCTGGAGACTTCAAAGCACAATGCATTTTTCTTATTCACTATATTTTTCCAGTCTTCAAATTATCTTCAGAATACTAATATAGGTTTAACAAATGGAGGAGGCACAAGAATTGTGCAATTTGTTACAAGAACCCATGAAATAAGAACTCAAATTCTTGTTCAACTATTCACCATTGGAAGCTACATGAGAGCTGCAGTAATGGTGAGTACACTAGGTACAAAAATCTCAAGACACCTGCTAACAGGGCAATGGGAAATAAAGTCCATGTGCATAACAATCATTTTCTGCCAAGAGGACCATGAATAAGGAGAACGCAAAATGAAAGTCTACACTAAACAGTACAGTGCACTCAGATAACATATGATATACTTTCTTGGTAATACAAAAATAACTAACATTCTTCGATATTTTACCATGAATTTCCAAGAACTATGATAAATACTTTAAATCAATTTTGTATTATAAAGGCTAGAGAGCTCTCATTTTCTGCTTTCCCTCAAATGTAGAATTCCAGATGCGGTTTAGGTTTTACCAATTAGATGCATGACACTTGAATTCAGTGCTTATTTAAGTGGAACATAGGCTTAATGCACAAGGCAACAATTTTTTTTTTTTTTCAGTGTGCGGGCCTCTCACTGTGTGGCCTCTCCCTTTGGGGAGCACAGGCTCCGGATGCGCAGGCTCAGCGGCCATGGCTCACAGGCCCAGCCGCTCCGGGGCATGTGGGATCTTCCCAGACCGGGGAATGAACCCGTGTCCCCTGCATCAGCAGACGAACTCTCAACCACTGCATCACCAAGGAAGCCCAAGCCAACACATTTTTCTGGGTCAGATCTAGTAGCTGTAATGTGGCTCTGGAGTTTACAGTTCTGGTGATAAATACTTGATTTCCCAACCTCCTGAGGAAAGGCTGAGTTAGCTGAGTTTGCAATTTCTTTGGCAGAACTGTTATGCAACATCATTCTGGGAGACTCCCTAGAGGCCCGGCCTAGTTTTAATCCTCCCAGAATTCCAACATTTGTAAGCACCTAATATCTTGTATTTAATTTCTTTTTGCTTAAAATAGCTAAAGTGGTTTCTGATATGAGCAACTGATCCATGATTAATACAGATAGCTATCAGAAGTAATTGTAGATAAAACACTCAAAGATAAACATCTGAGTTGCTTAAAAGAAGTAAGAACCTGCCTGCCAAAAAAGGGTTGAATATTAGTAAATCATGGTATCCAGTAGTAAAACAGATACTTCAGTTACCACCTATGATCACTTGGAATGAAGTACCTATTGAGGTACAACTGTAATAAAATAAGTAGCAGTTTCTGAAACAGAGTATGATGAGCAAAGAATGCAAGGATGGTCAGGTAGATCAGTTGCTTGTAACTTCATGGAAGACTTATAACAAGAAAAATAGCAGACTCTAACATAAAGTCTTCGTTTAAGCCATAAGCAGAAAACAGGGAGTTCCCTGTCTACCTTAAAAAAAAAATCTCTTATTTCTACTGTCACAGGATTGATTAGCTAAAAATCAAAAGAAGATTCTTTAGTTGCTAAATTACAACAAAGTCTTATATTTCTTATGTGAAAATTAGAAACTTGCTTAGGAAACAGTGGAACCTTGAGAATTTGGTAACAATTGAGAAAGGTGACAATTAGGATCTTTCAAATACCACTGATTACACAGCAATCCCCAAATCCTACTAACCTATTGAGTCAATAGGGTTCTACCTTGCATGAAGAACTGGTACTGAACTCACTTGAGCCTGCTAACTTGTAAAGGGATGGCAGTATTGCCATGCCACACCCTATTTTCTTCTAGATCTAAGTCAAATGCCAGACTGTCATCAGTTACTTATCTGAAATCAAAACTCATTCGTGACCTAAGATAATTTGATGGAGATGCTGGAAAAGTCATGGTAGATAGAAGGGGGAATGCAAGAATTTTTTTTGTAAGTGAGAAGGAATTTATCACATGTGACTACCTCCAGTTTCTCCCAGGCCAAAGCACACAACCTTCACAAAGGCATTTACAAATGAATTGTCAAAGAAACACCAATATCCTCAGAAAACACTGTCATAACTGTCCTCTGAAGGCAGGGAGGAGGTGGAACATGTTGCCATTGAGTCCCTTAATTTCAGTGGATATAATAAGATCCGAGGGTGGCAGAGAATTAACTACAAGAGGCAAGGAGAATACAGTTACCATAATAGGTAGGAGAGCTAGAGGGACCATCAGAATGAACTTTGACAATAACTAATTAACCACAGGGTCCTTATAACTAGAATAAATGAACAGTTACTTGATCTGTAAAGTGAAAACCTCTAGGTATGGTGAACAGAGGCCTGACTTGAGTCACCCTAATAGAAAACCACGAACTCTCACTTAGAAGGCCAGGTACTGATGTGGAAGAACCTACAATGTACCACCTCCCAGTTTCCCCCAAAGTAACAGCAGCCATTTACTACAGTGACCATACACTGAGCAAAGAGAAATACTCAGACCTTTTGAAGATTTTCAACATGGGCTCTGAGCTATAATTAATTCTTGGGGGACCCACTGTGATCCACTAATCAGGGTAGAGGCTCATGGTAGTCATGTGATAAATGAAGTTTTGGCTCAAGTCCACCTGTCATTCTGTTCAGTATGTCTGCAAACTCACTCTGTAGTTATTTCCCAGTTCCTGAGTAGACAGTAGGAATAGACATTCTTGACAGCTGGCAAAATCCAAATAATTGTTCCCTGATTCATGGAGTGAGAGCTGAGTCATGGTAGGTGTGGTAATCACCCTTCAAGGTGGTCCCCAATTACCTCTGCCTCCTTATATTCACAGCCTTGTACAGCATCCTCCCACATTGTATCACGGTTAGTTTGTTTGACCAGTAGAATGTCACTTCCAAGACTAGGTTACAAAAGACATTGTGGCTCCTGCCTTCTTGCTTCTCTTGTATCATGTGCTCTGAGGGAGCCAGCCCCCATGTTATAAGAAAACCCAAACGGCCTATGGTGAGGCTCAAGTGACAAGGAACTAAAATAAGGCCTCCTGCCAATAGCCATGTGAGTGAGCCATCATGGAAGTAGACTGCTGATCTCCTGGCTGCATGAGAGATCCTGAGATAGAACCACCTAGCTGAATACCTGACCTAAGAAATCTGTTCTCAATTCTGGCTATGCAACAAATCTACTTTCTAAAACTACACATGACTCTGGCTCAGATTCCAAAGATTCTAGTAAAAGATGTGGGGTAGGGTTTAGCCATACCTTTCTTTAATAAAAAGAAAACAGGGCTTCCCTGGTGGTGCAGTGGTTGAGAATCCGCCTGCCGATGCAGGGGACACGGGTTCGTGCCCCGGTCTGGGAAGATCCCACATGCCGCAGAGCGACTGGGTCCGTGAGCCATGGCCGCTGAGCCTGTGCATCTGGAACCTGTGCTCCTCAATGGGAGAGGCCACAACAGTGAGAGGTCCACGTACCACAAAAAAAAAAAAAAGAAAAAAAAAGAAAAAGAAAACAAAAGATGATTCTGTTTTATGACCAGGATTTTGAATCATTATTCCATACGATTTATATTTCACCTGGTCCCAATTTTTAGTTTTTGTTGTATTATTTTTGTAATTTATCTTAATTACAAGTTAGAATAAGGCAAGAAATCAATCATAAATAAATAAATCACTAATTCATTTTAATGTACAAAAAGAAGTCCCCAGAGCCACATACAAGATAACACAGCATTTCATCGTATTTTCTTTTTCTTTTTCCTCTCATGCTCCAAACATCTGTATTTGGGTGAAATCAGAGCAAAATTAAAGCTAAGGTATGACTTTAAAGGACAAAGATTACACCTGGGCAGCCTGGATGGCCAATATAGAGATGAAAACAAAGAATGGCAGTTCTTTGCTCTGACTAGCAACTTTGTGCATAGGCTTGGGATTCAGGTGTCTCTCTGCCCCTGCAAAGAAAGAATCCTCTTTCTCTGCCATGCTGTCATCATGAAGAGTTGCCCAACCACAAGAAAGAGACAGTTACCACAAATTGCTGCATCCCAGGGACAGCTACCCAATCTCAAACTCCTATAATATATGACAGGCTCAATGGATGGTAGCTGGGAAACCCAGATTTGGATGCTGTTCCACAAACATCCTGTTGCAGGTGGGGACACCAGTAATTCCCTATCCAATCTAAAAGGGAATCACCTAATTCCATCACCAACAGGATTGTATTGTGAAATGTAACAGAATTAGAAAAATTCTAATCAGAGGTTTGGGCAAGAGACATGCAAAAGAAAAAGGGTTCCCTAATAACTGAGTATGAATAAAGCAAGGATCAGAAATTGCTCTAAGCCAGATAATGAGGCCTAGGAATTTAGCTTTGAGTGTTTTTTTATCCCTTTCCCACAAGATACTTCTCGGAGGTGTTCAGTGCCCTAATCCAACTCCCCACCCTCTAGAAAGTTGGAACCCCATTTTCGCAGACCTTCACTGGTTGGACAGAGCTCATGTTCTTTATTCATCCATTTCCATTCACTACCTTCACAAATTAATTTTTCTGTACAATATTCCCTCAGCAATCTCCATTGAAGTTGGCAAATGAAAACTGCTTACACTGTTACCTTCCCACAAGATATCTTCATTTGATCAGAGACCTTCAAACCCTTGAAACAAAGGAGTAATAAATTGTAGAAATTTTTAGGACCAAGAGAGGTAGAACATGCATGTATTTAATTATGTCATATATGCTAGATACAGAGGAGATGTTTTTTAAAAATACATTCTGTCATTCACATGACTGCAAACTCTGATATCTACTACTTCTACCTTTGGGAAGGAAGAATGTATTGGGAAGTTTTTCACATGCCCTTCCCTTAGAGGTTACCCAGCTTTTACTTAAATATCTCCAGTAAGAGAGATCTCAGCAATTACCAATGTAACTCATTCTTTGAACACACTAGAAATTACTAAAGCTTCATGTTGAGGCTAAATCACACTACCTGAATTTTCTACACATTGATCCAAGTTTTGCCCTCTGAATGACAGACATCAAGTCATATTATTCTTCTATCCTTGGAGATTTCAAATATTGAACAACTATAAAGTTTTATCCTTTCCAGACTAAACATCTCCGAAACCTTCAGACCTTCCTGCTAAGACAGAATTTTATGCCCTCTTACCATCCCAAGTGTTCTTGAATATGCTATGGCTCAATGTTTCCCTAAGTCTCAGAGTTTGTTTTCTTAGACACAAATTCTAGGTCCCACCCACATATATCATGATCCAATAATTCTGGGGTAGACTTGGCAATTAAAATTTTTAATTTTCTCCCAATAAATTCTGATACAAATCAATGCTCTGGATTATTAATATGTTTCCCTGAACAAAGTCATAACTGTAGTTGAAGGCTACCTGGTTCAGATAAAGACATTTTATCTCCTTGATTTCAAGTACTCCTATTGATAGAGTCTAAGATTGCATCATAATTATTAGTATCAACCACGTTCATTATATACCAAATAAAATCTCTAGGAGGTATCTATACCATCATCTTATGCTCATGCCATTGAAGAGTTCTTCTAAGGTACACTGCTGATAAGTAATCACTCTCATTTTTATAGCCTCTCAGCTGCATTTTAGTTTTAGATTTTTCAGTTCAATAAATATTCCAGAAAAGCAGATCCTCAGGTAAGACATGTGTCTTAGCTAGTTTGGCCTCATAACAAAATACCTAGACTGGGTATTTCTTAAGCAACAGAAATGTATTTTCTCACAGTTCTAAAGGTTGGAAGTGTGAGATCACGGTGCCAGCGTGGTTGAGCTCTAATGAGTGTTCTCTTCCTGACTTGTAGACAGCTACTTTCTTGGTGTGTGTTCACATGGCCCTTTCTCGCTAAGGTATGAGTGTGGAGAGAGAGAGAGAGCAAGCTCTCTGTAGTCTCTTCTTTTAATAGCAATCTCATCATGAGGACACCACTCTGATGACTTCATCTAAACCTAATCATCTCTCAAAGGCCCCCATCTCCAAATATCATCACATTGGGGCTTAAGACTCCAAAATATGAATTTTAAAAAGACACAGTTCAGTCCATAGCAAAGTATAAACTTTCTTGTAATTTGTGCCTTCATAATTGTATGCATGGTTCAACATAGGAAATAACAATGTTCATTCTGTTCCCTCTCACTACTCTTTTCCTCACATTTTTAAATTAAGGCCCAAACTCACCAATATCAAGTAAGCTTCCGGGATTAGCTCTGCCTCTCCTCTACTCATATATATATTCAATAAATACTTGAACTGGTTTTGGGTGGTCATATGTAGTATCCATTTTCCAAGGGTAAAAATCCTTTAGTAAATCTCTACAGTACTAGGTTTTATAGACTTCATGTGGTAGGTGATCAATGAATGAGAAATTACTCAAAAGAAGTTAGTAACTTTTTCTACTGTGTCATTTTCAACCTTAATTTCTTTTAAAAAATGTTTATTAAGGGTTTATTAGGTGCAAGGCACTGTGCTAGACACTGTGAAGAAGCAATGAATAAGACGTACATGCCCTCCTTTACAGAGCTGAAAGCCTACATAGGGGGACGTGTATTGAACAAATAATCACAGAGATAAATATATAATTAAAATTGTGATAGTCATTGTGAAGGAAAAGTAGAATGACAGACTATACTGGGGGCCTAATTTAGATGAAGATTCAGGGAAGAATTCTCTGAGAAAGACGTTCTAGGAGAGACCTGAATAATGAACAGGCAATAGCTAGGCAGAGGGACAAATTCCAATCAGAAGAAATAAGACAGGAAAAGACCCCAAAGAAGAAGCACGGCCAGACCCTTTGTAGAAATGAAAAAAGGATATGTGAATAAAGTGAAAGGGAAAGTGGATCATGATGAGGCTGGAGAGTTATACAGTGACCAGGTTATACAGGAACTAGCTAGAAATCCAGATAGAGGGCTTTAGATTTATTCTAAATGTATTTCATAGACATTGAAGGGCTGTAGCAGGGAATGCTCACTTTTCAGAAGCTCACTCAGGGCTACTATATATATGCAAAATGTGTTGAAAGGAGACAAGAAGAAATGCAGAATCAAGTTTGGAAGTGTCCGTTGTAGATGGTTCAGGGGAGAAAAGATATTTGCTTAGACTAAATGATGACAGTGAATATTTGAAAAAGTAGGCAGATTTCTAATATTATATTTTAGAGATATATTCCAAAGGAATCAAAAGGGGGTTATAGAGTTTGACACACATTTGCTTTCATAAAATGCCCTCAAACTGTATGTATTTTCTATAACTGCTAAGACCCACGAAGATATCTTTATGCCTAATTGCCTCTTTACCTTTTGTCTAATTGTTCATTTCAAGTAGAAGCTAGATTTGCTTAACTTCGCACAATAACCAGCACAGCACACTACCCATATTATGGTTTATTCAATTCACTTGATAATGTTCTATCTAACAAGATTTGGGAGTTCTTAGTGAGTCAGAATAATAAGTATTGAAGGAGAGTGCCATAAGAGACAGATTTTTAATTCAGTTCAAAAGAACAAACCTAACACTCCCTTTAAATGTCATTTTTTCCCAAAAGTTAATGTCATTTTTGGGTCTGGAATGGGAACCTCATAAAATTAGCCTAAAATATAGTCTTCTGGCAACCACTAATATCCCTAACCTCAGTGAAACAAACCTCTAAATTTGCAATGAAAATATAAATGCTCTTTAACGTTGCAATAGATTTCTATATGAAACATGCAGGATTTCCAAATATACATAGGATGCGTAGGATAAGTTTACAAAATAAAAATAGTTTAACAGACAGATTCTTTCTGCATTTGAATATGGGAATATGAAACTTCTAAACTGTATACTCAGAAAAAAATCACATGGGAAAAAAATTAGTGTTAAAATCATATAACATCCTTTAACTTTTAAAAATCATGCTAACTTTTTCTCTCTCCGAGAATGTCAACTGAAAAAGAAATAAGTTGAATTCATAGCTGCAGATTGTTTTCAATGTTTTCCTTGCTAGAAAAGGGATATATATATATATATATTTTTGGGGGGATATATATTTTTAAAAAGAAAATAAGGGGAAAAACCTAGTCAAGAGGAAAGAGATTCCAAAAGGATTTATATATAGAAATATCATATCTTCTCTATCAACCCACATTCCAATTTCAACCTTGATCATTTTCTTCATGGCCAATAAGCACTAACCTAGTGTAAAATAGTATAGGAAGAGTATATGCATACATGACAGATAAAATACAAGATGCACCCATTTTGGGTGTTTCTATCATTAACTGCTGTTGCATAAGCTGAACATACAATGGGCTGTGACACTGGATAAATCATTTGTTTCCACTTGTTATTGATGGCATTTCATAACTTGTTTGCGGCTCTGCTTTGCCCCGTCACTCGTGAGTTATGAGGTCATCAATCATGACTGGGAATAAATGATTTATGTAAGTCACCCTATTGTATATTTCAGGTAGAGTATACAATAAAACACACACTATTGATGTCTAATATTGTTGCATTATGTGTATCACGTGTGTTTTTGAGACTGTGGTCTTGTGTCATCACTGCCTATGAAGTGTTAAAATAAAACAAACAAACAACAACAAAAAAGAAATGTTGAAATAAATTATGAGAAGAGAAATGCACAGAAATGATTTAGAGAATTCCCTTTTTAATTAAGATTTTGCTAAAGCAATTTTAAAATCTCCTTGAATTAAAAACACACTGTCTCAAGGAAAAGGAGTTGTATTTAAGGACATGAATTCAATATATAAGGTCATGATTAGGAAACAGAAAAGGATGGAGAGAAACCCTTTGAACAGAGCATATGCCACCCTGAATAACCTCCGGACACACTGAGAACAGTTTCCACTGAGGAATATTTTGTATTTGAACACTTGATAGGATCAGTGGCTTAGTAACAAGAATATCAAATATGAAAAACTTCTTCCAGACATTTTTAGATAGGAAAGAGGTAGAATGGGGAGCAAAAACCAAATTGATTCCTTTTGTTGGTGAAAGCTCAGCTCCTTTAACTATAACTGAGGTTGAGTTTGGAAGAATCCACAAGCAAGTTTAATTAATATATTAATTGAAAATAAACATAAAGTGATCAGGAAAATACTCTTATCTGAACGGAGTTCTTTCAAAAGGATACGGTGTCTTAACAGATTGGAAAATTTTTCTTTTGCTTCCTTCCTATTTCATCCATCAGTTGACTTTTCCATTTTTTTCCTGATGAGCTTAAAAATATCAACATGGTTTAAAAAAACAAAACTACAAGAAAATGCAAAGAAATTTGAGGGAAGCAATCAAAAACATATTGAAAATCAAACCTAGAATAAAAGCATCAAAAATCTAGGAGCTTTCAGCTATTTGCAATTACGAGAGTAATTGCTATTTTAACATGTTTTGCTTGTTCCAAAGAAACTCTGGTTCATAAGCTGAAATTCAAAGAGTTTAAATCACAGCAAAATCTTTCAGGAGCTGATCGAGACTAAATATACAATCAAAACAACCTATTATCTACATATTTTAGCTGATTAAAAAAATAAGGTGCCTCTCTGAGCAGTATTACACAGAAGTTGTTGACCACCTGTGTTCAATTCCCAGTGATGATAAGAAAATAACTATTTAATCTGAAGTATGAAGAATTTAGGTCAGATATAAAGAAAAACTTCTTTATCTTACAGGAAAGTATTAAGTATTGACATTATTGACTATAGGTGTAGAATTTTCTTTGGAAATTTTTAATAGTAATTTCATTTTTTAGAATGATTTAAATTTGTCCTAATCTAATGGCCAAGGATTACATTAGAAACTCAAAATGATTTCTCACAATTCCTTTCACTGCTTAATTCTATGATGATACGAATTAATTAAGAGCACTGTTGTACAAAGCAACAGCATAAGAGGATTGGGGATTCAAAAGTGAGAGTTGGTAGCTTTAATGACTAGTAAGGTGATATATGAGAAAGTGAGTCAGAGGTCTATGGTCTAGCTAAAAATCCTTAGTTTAAGTTCAATATTATTTCATTTTTAAATTTTTATTCTAGATTTTTTCTAAGTGTTCTTATTAAGTGTAAGAGTTCTTAACTTATGGTTTTGAATGAGCTTTAAGGGAGTTCAAGAACTACCTAAGGGCTTCCCTGGTGGCGCAGTGATGGAGAGTCCACCTGCCGATGCAGAGGACGGTCCGGGAGGAACCCACATGCCACGGAGCGGCTGGGCTCGTGAGCCATGGCCGCTGAGCCTGCGCGTCTGGAGCCTGTGCTCCGCAACCGGAGAGGCCACAACAGTGAGAGGCCCGCATACTGCAAAAAAAAAAAAAAAAAAACCTATCTAAAATTGTATTAAAAATTGTATATAATGAGCACATATGCATGTTTCTGGGGAGAATGCTTGTAATATTGCTAAACTTTATCAAGCCCAGGTCCAGAAACAAACAATTTTTTTAAAAAAGACTAAAACCACTGTTTTGAAAGGCTATCATTCACAATCAAGTCCATTATCCATCTTTCCAAATTGTTTATAAAATTAATTCCATATTTTAATCTCTCTCTCTCTCTCTCTCTCTCTCTCTCTCTCTCTCTCTCTCTTTCTCTCTCTCTCTCTCCCCCTCCCTCCCTGGCCATGCCCTTGATTCATTCTGGCAATTGCTCAGAAGCAGGTAAACTCTGTGGCTAACTTTGCTCTTTCAAGAGCCTTTGGGTAAAACCTTGGTTGTAAATTCTATAGCTTGAACTTGTCACATACGGTAACTTCGTTGCTTGTGTGCAAATATCGATTAAATGTGATTTCCCTTCTCCCCCACAAATAATCAACGAGTAGCTGCTATTTAAATGTGGCAACTTATATGGAATCAGAATAGTAATTTAAGAAAAAAAAAATTTCTCCTTGTCTAAAACTCAGGGTAAACCTTGCAACATTTTAATTTCAGATTTTACATAAAATGTGATGAGATGTGGGAAGACTATCATAATAAGGAGGCTACACAGAGAGGTACACAGTATAATCATGGCAGATCCTTGCACATTTGAACAGTAAGTGGTACATGATAAATTCAGCCTCTTTTTTAAAAGAAATTTTAAAAGGGAGAGAGGAAAAGAGAAATGGAGGGAGGGAGGAAAGAAGGAAAGGAAGGAAGAAAGGCAAAGAAACAGGTTATAAACCTTATTTAATCAGTTTAGAGCTGTTTTAATGAGCTTGTTCCCCAAACATTAGAAATGCTGATGGAGCCACAGCCTATATATTTGGTAGTGTACCAGGTTGGGTATGAAGAGACTGAGGACTTAACCCCAGCTCTGTTCCTGACTCACTGAGTGACCTCAATCCAGTTAACCCATCTGTTGTTTTTCAGAAGGTGATGACTTGAAGACTGCCTAGCAATTGCTGTGAATTAATGGGGTGACAGTCCGAGGGAGACGCCTGGGGCAGGAGACCTTCAGTGTAAGGAAATCAGCCTTTGCTGCTCTGTCCAATCATGTCAGCACCACTGCTCTTTGAGGGGGTTTCCTGCCATTGTTGCTCCCTGCTCCAGAACACCCCATGCTGCCAAAGACACTGACTGCATGGGATCACTTTTAACAGACAACCTCATTTTCAAATTTCCAGACCACTAAATCAAATGAACCAGTGTAAGGGTAATTTTTTTAAGATTGCCAAAGAGATGCATAGAAGAGATGCCTATCTTGGGAACAGAGAATTACAGCAGGAGTCTCATTTTGTGATGATTGGAAAGGAAAGTACATCAGAAAGCAGCTTCTTAAGTTTGGGAATTATTTAGATTTTAAATTGTGTTTTGTTCTACATCATATTGGATTAAATTCCTTGAATCTTCTAAGACTTTGATCCAGCCCATTTCACATTTACAAATTAAAAAGCAGCTTTGGCAGTGAAAATCATTTAAGATACAACAAGAAAGCTTTGAGGGGCAGATTTAGCCTAAAGGCCCATCCACTTGCACAGTGTCTCATACCAACATGTTTGTACTTTGAGAAAATATACTCTATTCCTATAATTCTAAACATTCTTCAATAGAGCTGCATGCATTCATGAAACAGCTGTACACCTATATTCCTTTATACTGTATCATATTTCTGAAGCCAATAATAATTTATTTCATTGGGATTAAGAAAATCAAAATTTCAGGGTATAAAAGTGTTGTACAAATGCAGATTAGTTAAAATATTAACCAAATTTTAACCAAAGTTAAAATGAGTTTTGTCATATATTTGATAACCTACTATGTCCATGACAAATATACTCACCCTAAGTGATCATGTAGAAGTGAGAGCAGTGAGGAAGAAGAGAGGAAGAGGGCTAAACATTAAAAATCTAGAACTTAGACATCAATGAATTTGGCTGGGCAGTAATTTTAAACAGAAAAAGTCACTGATCACCTTATGTGTGAGCAGAAAGTTTGAACCAAAATACAATCCACCCAAACTATAAAGACTAGACTAGGCATCCCTTAAGAAATAAAAGGATCACCAGCTACCCCCAAACAGAATCCTTCAGCACAGTACAATCCAGCAACTTCCCGACGCCACCATGTGTGTGCAGGGCTTTGTCAATAGGGTTTTTAAAGCACTGCTATTCTCAAGATAGTGCTCACTACATGAACGCTAACATAAATCAAAAATACTGGCGTGTGTTCCCTGTAGTCACTGCTGCTTAATCCGCTTACTCCAACCCTTCCCACCTTCACACAGGGTCATCTCTCCACGTAACCAACATATTCCCCTTTCAAAAATCTTTTCTTTCATGAAGGTTTATAAATGCCTTATTGATTTTTCCACACAAGGCCAGTCAACTTCTGACTTCACAAGAAGAGTTGAATAAAGTGGCTGAACCCACTGCTGTTTCCCTACCAACATAACTAAAGTACTACTGCCCAGTTAATTTTAGTTTTACTAAGTGAGCTGGTCATAGAATAGCCATCATCAGTCTCAGAGTTCCCAAAGGACAAAGACCTTTCTGTGCTCCCATCTGACTACAAAGCTACAAGACCATTGGCCAAATAACTGCATAGCTAGCTTGATTTTCCTCCTGGTTTCAGTCCTACATGCTAGAAAACAAGAAGCTTGATGCAGATTCTGAAAACATTCTTTTGATATCTGATTGTCTTTTCAACAAATCAGTCAAAAAAGATTCTGTCATGTATCTTTTGCATTTTTAAAACATATTAGAATTAAGATTATAAACTTAAAAATGTTTTTGTCTCTGATTTCATTCATAATTTTTCCACAATGTTTTGACTAAATATTTTATCTTTTTATTATTATAGGTTTAAAAATTTTATGCTACTTCAGTTTTAATTTTTATTTTATTTATATCATTTTGCCCATAATGTCTTCTTAGTCTCCACTTTCTTTAAACAAAACTGTTTTCAAAAATGATTTGCATCAAATTTTTCCTGCTTTAGAAATTGAATAGTATAAGGCAAAACAATTACACACATTTTATGTATACATAGAAAATGGAAAGTAGTAAATGAGTTTACACAGTTGCAAAATTTCTACATTTTACTTAAAGTAATACAGTATTAACCCTAATTAAACTAGGGTTAATACTGTATTACTGTATTAATTAATGATGTATATTGTAATCCCTATAGTACCCATTAAAAATATATATGTGTGGGCTTCCCTGGTGGCGCAGTGGTTGAGAGTCCGCCTGCCGATGCAGTGGACACGGGTTCATGCCCCGGTCCAGGAAGATCCCACATGCCGCGAAATGGCTAGGCCCGTGAGTCATGGCCGCTGAGCCTGCGTGTCCGGAGCCTGTGCTCCGCAACGGGAGAGGCCACAACAGTGAGAGGCCCGCGTACCGCAAAAAAAAAAAAATATGTGTGTGTGTGTGTGTGTGTGTGTGTACACATATATAAATGGAATTCTAAAAACATTTCTATAGTACAAAATAAGACAGCAAGAGAGGAACAGAGGAATAAAAATCAGAGGAGAAACAGAAAACAAATTTTTTAACAACCTAAATCCAAAGACATCATGAATTATATTAAAGGTAAGCAGATTATTAATTCCAATTAGACAGCAGAGATTGTCAGGATGGATTTGTTTAAAAGCAAGACACAAGTCTATGCTTTTATATGAGATGTATTTTAGATATTAAGACAGAGATAGCTTAAAATTAAATGGATGACAAAAGATATATCATTGAAACAGTAAGTACAACAAGGCTGGGGTGGCCACCATAGCAGCTTTATTTATAATAGACACAAAATAGAAAGCCTATATTCTGTAAAAAGGGGAGTGTATAAACAAACCAAGATTCATCCATACAATGGAATACTACTTGGCAATAAACAGGGACTACTATTGATATACCCAACAGTATGGATACATCCCCCAAACATTATGCTGATTAAAAAAGTTTTACACAAAACAGGACATACTGTGTGACTCCATTTATATTCCATTCTAGAACAGGTAAAACTAATCTGTGATGGAAAATATCAGAATGGTATCTGTTTCAAAGTTGCTTGGGGCAGGAGACGGCTTAAAGATGGCGGAAGAGTAAGACGCGGAGATCACCTTCCTCCTCACAGAGACATCAGAAATACATCTACACGTGGAACTGCTCCTATAGAACACCCACCGAACGCTGGCAGAAGACCTCAGACCTCCCAAAAGGCAAGAAACTCCCCCACGTACCTGAGTAGGGCAAAAGAAAAAAGAATAAACAGAGACAAAGACTAGGGACGGGATCCGCATCAGTGGGAGGGAGCCATGAAGGAGGAAAGGTTCCCACACATTAGGAGCCCCTTCGCGGGCGGAGACTGCGGGTGGCGGAGGGGGAAGCTCCGGAGCCGCGGAGGACAGACAGCTCGGCCACAGGGTGCGGAGGGCAAAGCGGAGAGATTCCCGCAGAGGATCGGTGCCGATCAGCACTCACCAGCCCGAGAGGCTTGTCTGCTCACCCGCCGCAGCGGGCAGGGCTGGGAACTGAGCCTCGGTTGGATCCCAGGGAAAGGTCTGGAGTTGGCAGAGTGAAAACAGCCTGAAGGTGTTAGTGCGCCACGGCTGGCCGGGAGGGAGTTCGGGAGAAGTCTGAAGCTGCCGAAGAGGCAAGTGACCTTTTCTTCCCTCTTTGATTCCTGGGCGCGAGGAGAGGGGATTAAGCGCGCCGCTTAAAGGAGCCCCAGAAACGGGCGCGAGCCGCGGCTGTCGGCACAGACAGTAGAGATGGGTGTGGGACGCTAAGGTTGCTGCTGCCGCCACCAAGAGGCCTGTGTGTGAGCACAGGTCACTCTCCACACCGGCCCTCCCGGGAGCCCGTGCAGCTCGCCACTGCCGGGGTCCCGGGATCCAGGGACAGCTTCCCTGGGAGAACGCGCGGTGCACCTCGCGCCTCGGGCCGGTGCAGCGTCACGCCGGCCTCTGCCGCCGCGGACTCGCCCCGCCCACGTGCCACTCCCTCCCCCCCGCCTGAGTGAGCCAGAGCCCCCCAATCAGCTGCTCCTTTAACCCCGTCCTGTCTGAGCAAAGGGCAGAGGCCCTCAGATGACCTACACGCAGAGACGGGACCAAGTCCAAAGCTGAACCCCAGGATCTGTGCGAACAGAGAGGAGAGGGGGAGGTCTCTCCCAGTAGCCTCAGAAGCGGCGGATTAAAGCTCCACAATCAACTTGAAGTGCCCTGCATCTGTGGAAAACCTGAATAGACAACGAATCATCCCAAGTTGAGGAGGTGGACTTTGGGAGCAAGATATACTATTATTTTCCCCTTTTTTTCTTTTTGTGAGTGTGTATGTGTGTGCTGCTGTGTGAGATTTTGTCTGTATAGCTTTGCTTTCACCATTTGTCCTAGGGTTAGACCGACCCATTTTTCTGTTTTATTTTTTTAACATAAATTTTTCTTCTTAATAATTATTTTTTATTTTAATAACTATACTTTATTCTACTTTGTCTTCTCCCTTTCTTTCTTCCTTTCTTCCTTCCTTTCTTCCCTCCTTCCCTCCCTTCTTCCTTCCTTCCCCCTTCTTTCCTTCCTCCCTTCCTTTCTTCCTTCCTCCCTTTCCTCCTCTCCACCTTCCTTCCTTCCTTTCTTGCTTTCGTCCTTCCTTCATTTCTTCCTTCCTTTCTTCCTTCTTTCCCTCCCTCCCTCCTTCCTTCCTTCCTCCCTTTTCTTTCCTTTCTATTTTTTCTCCCTTTTATTTTGAGCCGTGTGGATTAAAGGCTCTTGGCGCCCCAGCCAGGCACCAGGCCTGTGTCTCTGAGGTGGGAGAACCAACCTCAAGACACTAGTCCACAAGAGACCTCCCAGCTCCACGTAATATCAGATGGCGAAAATCTCCCAGAGATCTCCATCTCAACACCAAGACCCAGCTTCACTCAAGGACCAGCAACAAACAGTGCTGGACACCCTATTCCCAACAAAGAGCAAGACAGGTCTACAGCCCCATCCATTAGCAGAGAGGCTGCCTAAAATCATAATAAGGCTACCAACATCCCCAAACACACCACCAGATGTGGACCTTCCCACCAGAAAGACAAGATCCAGCCTCATCCACCAGAACAGAGGCACTAGACCCCCAACCAGGGAACCTACTCAACCCACTGAACCAACTTTAGCCACTGGGGATAGCCACCAAAAACAGAGGGAACGACGAACCTGCAGCCTGCAAAAAGGAGACCCCAAACACAGTAAGATAAGCGAAATGAGAAGACAGAAAAACACACAACAGATGAAGGAGCAAGATGAAAAGACACCAGACCTAACAAATGAAGAGGAAATAGGCAGTCTACCTGAAAAAGAATTCAGAATAATGATAGTAAAGATGATTCAAAATCTTGGAAAAAGAATAGATAAATTGCAAGAAACAGTTAACAAGGACCTAGAAGAACTAAAGAGGAAGCAAGCAACGATGAGCAACACAATAAATGAAATGAAAAATACTCTAGATGGGATCAATAGCAGAATAACTGAGGCAGAAGGACGGATAAGTGACCTGGAAGATAAAATAGTGGAAATAACTAATGCAGAGCAGAAGAAAGAAAAAAGAATGAAAAAAACTGAGGACAGTCTCAGAATGCACCAACATTCAAATTATAGGGGTCACAGAAGAAGAAGAGAAAAAGAAAGGGACTGAGAAAATATTTGAAGAGATTATAGTTGAAAACTTCCCTAATATAGGAAAGGAAATAGTCAATCAAGTCCAGGAAGCACAGAGAGTCCCATACAGGATAAACCCAAAGAGAAACACGCCAAGACACATAATAATCAAACTGTCAAAAATTAAATACAAAGAAAACATATTAAAAGCAGCAAGGGAGAAACAACAAATAACACACAAGGGAATCCCCATAAGGTTAACATCTGATCTTTCAGCAGAAACTCTACAAGCCAGAAGGGAGTGGCAGGACATATTTAAAGTGATGAACGAAAAAAACCTACAACCAAGATTACTCTACCCAGCAAGGATCTCATTCAGATTTGATGGAGAAATTAAAACCTTTACAGACAAGCAAAAGCTGAGAGAGTTCAGCACCACAAAACCAGCTCTACAACAAATCCTAAAGGAACTTCTCTAGGCAAGAAACACAAGAGAAGGAAAAGACCTACAAGAACAACCCGAAACAATTAAGTAAATGGTAATAGGAACATACATATCGATAATTACCTTAAATGTAAATGGATTAAATGCTCCCACCAAAAGACACAGACTGGCTGAATGGATACAAAAACAAGACCCATATATATGCTGTCTACAAGAGACCCACTTCAGACCTAGGGACACATACAGACTGAAAGTAAGGGGATGGAAAAAGATATTCCATGCAAATGGAAATCAGAAGAAAGCTGGAGTAGCAATTCTCATATCAGACAAAATAGACTTTAAAATAAAGTCTATTACAAGAGACAAAGAAGGACACTACATAATGATCAAGGGATCGATCCATGAAGAAAATATAACAATTGTAAATATTTATGCACCCAACATAGGAGCACCTCAATACATAAGGCAAATACTAACAGCCTTAAAAGGGGAAATCGACAGTAACACAATTATAGTAGGGGACTTTAACACCCCACTTTCACCAATGGACAGATCATCCAAAATGAAAATAAATAAGGAAACACAAGCTTTAAATGATACATTACACAAGATGGACTTAATTGATATTTATAGGACATTCCATCCAAAAACAACAGAATACACATTTTTCTCAAGTGCTCATGGAACATTCTCCAGGATCGATCATATATTGGGTCACAAATCTAGCCTTGGCAAATTTAAGAAAATTGAAATCGTATCAAGTATCTTTTCCGACCACAATGCTATGAGACTAGATATCAATTACAGGAAAAGATCTGTAAAAAATACAAACACATGGAGGCTAAACAATACACTACTTAATAACGAAGTGATCACTGAAGAAATCAAAGAGGAAATCAAAAAATACTTAGAAACAAATGACAATGGAGACAGGATGACCCAAAACCTATGGGATACAGCAAAAGCAGTTCTAAGAGGGAAGTTTATAGCAATACAATCATACCTTAAGAAACAGGAAACATCTCAAATAAACAACCTAACTTTACACTTAAAGCAATTAGAGAAAGAAGAACAAAAAAACCCCAAATTTAGCAGAAGGAAAGAAATCATAAAGATCAGATCAGAAATAAATGAAAAAGAAGTAAAGGAAACAATAGCAAAGACCAATAAAACTAAAAGCTGGTTCTTTGAGAAGATAAATAAAATTGATAAACCATTAGCCAGACTCATCAAGAATAAAAGGGAGAAGACTCAAATCAATAGAATTAGAAATGAAAAAGGAGATGTAACAACTGACACTGCAGAAATACAAAAGATTATTAGAGATTACTACAAGCAACTGTATGCCAATAAAATGGACAACCTGGAAGAAATGGACAAATTCTTAGAAATGCACAACCTGCCGAGACTGAACCAGGAAGAAATAGAAAATATGAACAGACCAATCACAAGCACTGAAATTGAAACTGTGATTAAAAATCTTCCAACAAACAAAAGCCCAGGACCAGATGGCTTCACAGGCGAATTCTATCAAACATTTAGAGAAGAGCTAACACCTATCCTTCTCAAACTCTTCCAAAAGATAGCAGAGGGAGGAACACTCTCAAACTCATTCTATGAGGCCAACATCACCCTGATACCAAAACCAGACAAAGACGTCACAAAGAAAGAAAACTACAGGCCAATATCACTGATGAACATAGATGCAAAAATCCTCAACAAAATATTAGCAAACAGAATCCAACAGCACATTAAAAGGATCATACACCATGATCAAGTGGGGTTTATTCCAGGAATGCAAGGATTCTTCAATATACGCAAATCAATCAACGTGATTCACCATATCAACAAACTGAAAGAGAAAAACCATATGATCATCTCAATAGATGCAGAGAAAGCTTTTGACAAAATTCAACACTCATTTATGATAAAAACCCTGCAGAAAGTAGGCATACAGGGAACTTTCCTCAACATAATAAAGGCCATATATGACAAACCCACAGCTAGCATCGTTCTCAATGGTGAAAAACTGAAACCATTTCCACTAAGATCAGGAACAAGACAAGGTTGCCCACTCTCACCACTCTTATTCAACATAGTTTTGGAAGTTCTAACAGCAATCAGAGAAGAAAAAGAAATAAAAGGAATCCAAATTTGAAAAGAAGAAGTAAAGCTGTCACTGTTTGCATTTGACATGATATTATACATAGAGAATCCTAAGGATGCTACCAGAAAACTACTAGAGCTAATCAATGAATTTGGTAAAGTTGCAGGATACAAAATTAATGCACAGAAATCTCTGGCATTCTTATACACTAATGATGAAAAATCTGAGAGTGAAATTAAGAAAACACTCCCATTTACCATTGCAACCAAAAGAATAAAATATCTAGGAATAAACCTACCTAAGGAGACAAAAGACTTGTATGCAGAAAACTATAAGACAACTGATGAAAGAAATTAAAGATGATACAAATAGGTGGAGAAATATACCATGTTATTCTTATCAACCTGTTATTACTTGTGTTACACCCTCATATGCCTTGCTAATAGGAGATTTACAGATTGAGTTTACTTCTGGTTCCTTAGGATATAACTTGTCAGAATTGTATTTTTAGTACTTGCATTCTGCCTATGAAAGGAACTTTTTCTGTTATGTTAAAACAACCTTCCTATGTAATGCTGCCTGTAAATATTTCTGAACCATGGTATCATAGTACTAGTATACAAGCTTGGCTAAAATTATCTGAAGCTTTAAAGAGACCTAAACAATTCATTGGAATCATATTAACCTTAGCCGCTTTAACAGCCACAGCCACTACCGCCGGTTTAGCATTAAGTAAAACTGTACAACAAGCACATTATGTTAATCAATTGTCTAAAAATACCAGTATTGCGTTAGCATTACAAAGTCATATTGATACTCAACTAAAAACTGAGGTTGATGAGTTTAAAAAATGCTCTCATAGGTTTAGGAGACCAAATTATGGCTTTAAAATTGAAAATGAGTTTGATTTGCCATGCTAAATATACTTGGATTTGTGTGACTCAACACGCTTATAATGAAACTGACTGGGATTGGAACAAAGTAAAAATGCACTTTTTAAGTGTATGGACTGATGGACACATTAGTTTGGACATACAAAAACTTAATGCGGAAATACAAGCAATTCAAGAAGCTCATCTACAAGAAGACGGGCCCCAACAATTAATTCAAGGACTCTTGGATCAGCTTCAATAGTTAAACCCAATGCATTGGTTTCAAAATGGACTCACAGGATTGATTACCTTGGGGTCATGTGTATTGTTGATGTTAATTGCCTTACCTTGTTTATTACGCTTTGTTGTTGGCCGTCTCGCTGCTCTTCATCAGGAGGTGTATGGGTTGAAATTGCATTATCAACCTTTAAAAAAATAAAAGAGGGGGAAATGTGGCGAGCATTGCCCTCTGAGGAAGGCGCCATTAAGACCCTCATAAGTCTCAGGGCCGGATTGTACTCTCCTTGGTATGCATCCTGGACTTTATGGTATGAACGTTAAAAAAGGAGATGGCCTTTGGCCAAATCGCTCCAGGGACCTGCTCAGTTACTGGAAGTCCCTGGTTGTTCCCTAAAGCTAGGAAAAGCAACCCTGGAGGGGAAATTGGTGCCTTTGAGGGAGAAGCCGAGAAGCCAATCAACCAGCTGATGCCGATAAGGCGTGAGTAAGCCGAGAAGCCAATCAACCAGCTGATGCCGATAAGGCGTGACTAAGCCGAGAAGCCAATCAACCAGATGATGCCGATAAGGCATGACTAAGCAAATTCCCTGCTTTAGGGGTATATATATGCCTATGCTTTGTTACTAAACTTGCCTTGCAACCAAAAAAAAAAAAAAAAAAAAAAAAAAAGTTGCTTGGGGCAGAGACTGACTAAGAAAGGACATGAGGGAATTTTCCGGGGTGATGATAGTGTTCTAAAGCATGATCATGGGGATGGTTGGTTACACAGATAGATGCAATTGTCAAAACTCAATGAAAGTACACTTAAGAATTGTGCCTTTCATTCTATGTAAATGTTACACCAAAAGAAAAACTGTAAACAAGTATTGAACACTAGTTAATGATATGCATGGTAGGTGTTTAGGGGAAAATTTACTGATGTCTGTACTTTCATTTGAAAGGATCAAAAAAAAATGAAGAATATAAGAATAGCTAGATGGATATATGTCGGATAAAGCAATAGTAAAATGTCAATAGTCGCATGTAGATGGCAGTTATATGGTGATCACCATAAGATTCTTTCAACTTTTCCATGTTTGAAATTTTTCTGAACAAAAGTTGTAAAATTACAGATAAAAAGAAAACTAGAAGGACGAGAGAGGGGGAGGGATATACAGAGGGCTAAATCGTATCTGTTTTACTCTTTAAAGTGAAGAGACAAAACAGTCTGAAGCAAATAAAGCAAAACATTATGATTTTAAAGACCCTAGTGTAGGATTAATGGGTATTAGTTATATTATTCTCTTTTCTCTCTTCTTCGTATCTCTCTTCATGTTTGAAATATTTCATAATTTCTTTTTTTATATAAAATATAAGCAATGGAATGAATGTAATGCAGAAGGGGCAATGGACTGAGTTCTGAGACCTGGCATTTTAGTCTCCACTCGGTCATTAGCTGGCTGTGAACCTGGTTCAAGAGATGAAATCTCTCTGGGCCTCAGATTCCTCAGTTATAAAATAAGAGAGTTGAACTGAGTGATATATTAGAGATTCATTTTCATCTCTACAATTCTGTAACCTTAAATATGCAAAAATAAACAAAAGTTCATTTTTAGGAATTGCCTCCTGAGAACACATTATACATTAGACAAATACTCAACAAGTTAATCATAGAAGTGGTCAGAGAATATTTTCGTGTATAAGGGAATTATGACTTTTATGTATTTACTCAACCTAAACCCAATAAAGTAATATGTAAGTGGGGGGAGAGGGGAACATATCACTAAAGAGCCCAAAACCCAGAAAGAAAAAGGAGCAAAGTTAATTTTTAAGACAAGATTTCTACTATTTAGTCTTCCAATAACTTGGAGTCTTGGAAATTCCACTTTAAGCCTCATTTACTCATCCCTACAATATAGGGGTTAGAGTCAGTGACCTTTAAGAATATTGCCAGTTCTAAGATTCTATGATTAGAATTCTTTTTGAGTTAAATATCAGTGAGTGTATATTACCAAAATTTTACCTATCCTCTCATAACCATTAGTACTTCTCCCTAAACATCTTACTTAGGAAAAAGGTGAACAGTTTACTGTGTAAAATCTTTGCTGAGTAGTGTGACTTTTTTGAGAGCCACAGCAGAGCACTGTCATTATCAATCCCTGCCACATAGCTACCCAGAATTGGCGTTGCCAGTGAATTACAGGCAGCGGACAAATTAATCTTGCAAAACTATTGGGATTAAACTTTTCAATGTAGCATTTTCTGGCTAACAAATGAAACCTCTATCATCTTTAAAAAAAAAAGCTGTAAGAAGAAATTCTTGCACTCAACACTTATCTGTGCAACTTATCCACTACATCTTCACAACTATATTCTTTAAGGAAGAAAAGGATGTCTAAAAAGTAACAACTACTGCTTTTCTTACTTAGAGCAATGTTGTTTTTAATCATTTCTTATTCTATGAATGTCTTATTTTGAATAAAAAATTACTAAATCCCACATGGTAAGGCAGCATCTCTTACCTGAAAGACAAATCTTTCAATATTTCTAAGATCATCTCCCTTCTCAAAAATTGAAATGTTATGTCCTTGGAGAAATTCATCTTTTTGTACATAGAATATACTGGGAGCAATTTCTTCTTTTTCTTCCTTCTCTCCTTACTACTTTCTTAGTTTCTTTTCCTTTCTTTTTATTTCTCATTTGATTTTTCTTTTTTTATGCCTAACTTAAGTTTATCATTTCTCAGTGTCCTAATATGGTTAACACTTAAGTCTTCCTCAATGGAGTATAGTAGGAACGCATTCCATTGTGCAAAAGAGTTTCTGCCAAGAGAGCTATAGAGGAAACAAAAGGATCTGAAGGAACAAATCTATTTTTCTGTCATTATGTACCTGAAAGGAACCTGCCACTAGAAGAAAATCTATTTAGTTCTGCAGTATAACTAATTGTACATGTTTAGACAAGAATCCCTAATGTTCAATGAAACTACATTATGCCATAGAGTAGGGCCATTTTTCATTTTTAAGAGTTGATATAAGCTTCAAGTAGCTGTGGAGTCCATTTGCCCATTGTACACAATAGTTTTATGAAAGCTGAGAAACCAAAGGCCCATGGAGAATTGATAGCAGTTACATCCAATAGATGTTGAAATACAACAGTGTGAGCTTTATATTTTTGCTTAATATTCTTCATGCCCATCTCTAGTCTAAATGCATTTCCAAAAAACTTGGATGCACTTCTATTCCACTGTTTTTAAGCCCCAAGAAAGACATAAATTTAACAATAAACATTAACTAGAATGGCCCAAGGCAAAAGTATCTTTTTTTCAAGGGGCAAGCAGAGCCAAATTAGTTGGCTCTCCCAGAATCAGTCTGTAAGGTGGAAAAAAGAATGTTAATATTTCTGTGGCTTATATTTCTTTGAGAGGGAGGAAAGGGGGACATATTTCCTGTGTTTCTCATACAGTTTAAGCTGTGGTTGGTTGGACTTGGTGAGCTGGAGATGGAGAGCAACATGAAGAATTTTTTCTAGGAATATTCTAAAGATCATGAGATTTCTGGATTATCCAGAAAAGATATGGAACTGTTACCTATCTCCTATCCCCAATTCCTTATAGACATATCCACTTTAAAGAAGAAAATCCTGGTTCCTCTAATATGGCAGTGTGTAGGAGATAAATTCTGTTATCCCACACATCACTCCTCTAAACCTCTCTAAACTCAAATCAATATATATTATATACGCATATATAATACATAACTTCTTTATTCCATTACTTAGAGCAAAGATAGGAGAAAATAGCAAAAACAAGGGGGACGCTTAATGTGGCTGCAGGGCCTGTGTGTTTAGGTAAGGCAGGAAAGGAAGGCTGCTAATCAAAATAGACTTGGGGACTGCTTTTCTGGGTGAAGTTGCCAGATCCCTTCCATGCTGGTAAAGGGACTCATGCTAAATGATGATTGTCTTCTTGATAAGTTGTGTACCTGATTATACAAAAATGGTTACCAATGTCTAGATATTCTTTCTATCTTACCAAGAAGCCAGAGTCTGCTAGGTTTTTTTTTTTTTTCCCCCATCACAATTTGGATTCATAATCCTTTTACTAGACCTCTTTCTCCTCCCTCCCCACTGTTTTCACAAACAGTTCCAAAAGGGGAACAAACAAATCATCTGAAGGGAACTAATTATGGATCTGGATAAACAAGGCCATTCTTAGAGATACACAGAATCAAAAAGACAGATTGCCTGAAATGTTGTATCTCCCAGTTTTAAATAGAAACTATGCTGAATATTATTAATAACAAGCTAAACAGAACACATCAGGAGCATTTACAGTCCAATTATATTATTAATGATAAAATAAACTATTTCCTCTATGTCATAAAATGCTATTTTCCAAATAGATGCATGCATTTTCCTGGTATATAACTATGCCTTCTAAGCAATTTATTTTATGAAACATGCTGTTAAAAGTGACTGTTGATAGAAACTGTGTTTAAAAATTCTAAAGACACAGGTTAGCAGGTGAGTTATACTCAAAAAATAAAGCTTGGAGAAAATGCTACACATATTGCAAAAGAAAAGGGACTCAAAATGGAAGAATTAAGCAGCCAAAATGCATATATAAACATTTCTTTCTCTTTTCCTCCTTATGAGAAAATAGAATATGGCTAAATATGAAATTCAATTTGTATTGTCTTTCTAGTCAGAGGTCAACCAATCCCTGAGACATGGCTTTGCTCTCAACTGGCAACACAGAATAAAAGCACTTTTCAGACTCTTATCAGGAAGTACAATCTTGAACCCACAACTACTTGTCACAAATTAAAAGCTGGATTCATAGAAATGTCATTTTTACAGAGCTGCCCCAATTTTTTGGAGTCCCAGTATTTCTTTAGTCTTTGTAACAATCTATCCCTGGATTAGGTTAGACCACCAGACATAACCTGAACCTTCTACTGACCACATGCGGGGCTTCTCATCGCACATATAACTAATTTTTCAGTGACAATTGTCGGGGAAAGATTCTAAGTTTGATGAGGACAAGGGATATATGTCTTGCTCACAACCATTTTCCATTTGCTACAGTGCCAAATGACACATAGGATGACTACTGAATGAACAAACAACCTTGGAATTGCTTCCACTGACTTGCTTTACCAAAATGCTACACAGCATATAACTAGTTTTCATCACACTAATGTGTGTGTTAACCATAGGCTATGGTTAAGGGACATATTTCCCTGAATTATTATACAATGTTCTGTCTGTGAAGATCCAGGAGATAAACTCCCCACGAGTCTGTGTACCTGGAATAGTTGCAGGTACACTATGCAACTGGAATAATCTCCTAAAGAATCAGTTTATTCTCTTGATTCTGGCTCCAGGCATCTTGGAATTAATTGTTTCCATCTTTGTGTTGGTTGTTAGAAAGCTGAGGACTAAATGTGCGGCCCATATCTAGCCAGTTCATAGGGCTTCACAGTGTGCATTCAGTGCCATAGTTATACTCCATGTACTGTCCTTCCTTTCTCTGGTTTTTCCTTGGCTTAATTTCCCTCACTTAGTTTTAAATGTATGTTATGTATTTTTGTAAGCCACGTTAATTTCTTTCTGAATCAAGGTGGGACATAAATAAATAGATTTCTCCTTTCATGTAGAAGTTATTAACTTTCCTGAAGAAGAGAAGGGGTAAAGGAAGACAAAATAATATACTTTGGCAATGTATGGCTGATTTTAAGAGACCTTAGGGATACCCTGTGAAGAGGAGATACTATTTCTATCCCACATTGTATAGTTTTAGTTTTATGTACAGCACAAGGCAACTGTACAATGTCAACCTTTTTTATTGTTACATCCATTATTTTAATGCTACATATTTAAAAATAAAAAACAAAGGAATGTAACTGGACCAGAAGAAGCTTAGCTTTTACTTATGGTTGGAACATTAGGAACAAGGAAAATTGAAGAAACTGTAAACACATACAGGAAACATTGGTATCGAGTAGACAGAATGACCTCTTGCTGCTGAATTTTGTTTTGAGGTACGGGGTCCCTCCCCATGCTCCTCTCTTTCACAGAGTGAATTATCAATATTTCATGAGAGGTAGATTCTCATGAGACAGAGAAATAGACCAATGTTAGATAGAAGCAAATAATCACAACTTTTCTAAGAACTAATACTTGAGTTGAATAGTTTATTCAGAAGTGCAGTTGCATTGTATCATGCTCTGACAAAATTATGACAATAGTCAATCTGAACATAGAGTACTTCTGTGTTTGCTATTGCTACCCCTACATCTATATACCAAGTACATTTAACTAAAAGGAAGAAACAATGACAAAGGAACACACACACACACACACACACACTGTCATCTGCCCCTAAATAGCAAAGATATCTCTGCCATGACCATCTCTGCTCCAGGTTCAGGCAGAGAAGTACTGTCAGTCTATTTTAGCACACTGATTTAAATTCTGTACATCTTTATAAATGCAGTTATCATTACCATTGTTGCCTTATCACTCTCCATGATTGCTTTCTTTCAGTCAAGAACAAAGGCAGTCTGAATATAAATGTTTTGTCATAAAACTGCTATTCAAACAATAAAAAATGTTATAATAGTACTAAAAATAATTTACCCCCAAGACTACCACATAGACTGGCATTGTGCAGACTAAGGGCCACAAAGCACCTCCATCCACACTCACACTATCCTTTGAACTCTTCCACTGCATCTGTTCTCACAGCTGCATGATCTTAAAGACAATTCAGATATCATCACATGGTTAGGATATCCAAAACCATATTAGCATAAGATTTTTTAAAAGACAGAAGTTATTTTTAGCAATATTATCATTACTGTACCTAAGAAACATGGGATAAATTAGATTGAGAGTTTGTATCTTTCAAAGAGAAAGTCACTTTTAAATTTGTTAGTTTGGGGGAAGATGGATAAACATGTAGCATATATATATATATACACTAATGTACATACACATACACACATATATATCATATACACACATATATACATATATACACATCACATGTAGACACATATACCTACTTAGTATATACACACATATATCATACACACATAAATCATACACATAAATATCATGTGTACATACACACATGAACACATATATCCTATATATATCATACACACACACACACATAAAAAATCTTTACTCTGAAAATTCCTTTGTTGGCATCAGGACTGGCTGTGCACTGCCACCCAGGGGCAGGCTACAACATTTTAAGACTGGTATCTTGCCAAAAGTCATTCAAAGTCATTACCGAATACATCCTGGACAGTCCTTCATGGTAGCTGTTAGCAATCCCATTGCATTTCTCTGTAGCTTTGGTGTCATTTCCCATAGCCTGAATGCACACTGCAGAGAAAGGCAGAAAAAAGGAAGAGAGAAAAGAATGCCAAACAAGCAAAAGACCACCAAGAAGGAAATAAACAAATTATACTGACAAGACTGACAAGAAGGAATAAGAGAGAGGGAAAGAGGGGAAAGAGGAAGTTTATCAGGGCTTCATTCCCACTGCTCTGGGTAAATATCCCTCCTTGCAACAATAAAGACAATAAAGACAAATAAAGTACAAAGAACGGATAAAACAGAAGATTACAGACCTGGACGCTGTTTGATAAATGGCACTCTACTTCACTCTGCTTATTGTGTACTTTATACCTCACTCCTGAATATGGAAGAGAATTTTATTAAAGATTTAGCCACGGTGGTGGTGGTGACTGGCTCACAGTAATTTTCCTACAAAGTAGTTTAATCTATCACAGGGCAGACAGTGTACCTTCTTACCATGTATCATATCTGTCTATTGAGTAAGTGCTATCCAAATCCAATTTCTTTTCATTTTTGGAACCTGTGATGCATATTCAAGATACACTTTCGTTTTGTCTTTGTCCTAAACTGGGTGCTGTATTGAGATGGAGGTGGGGGGAGGGAAAGTACTAATAAAAAGGAAATCTGCACTCTATGGTTTCTATATCATTCTTGTAATTTTTTGTATATTACAAAAATAAATTGCATAATTTCAATGGCATATAATATTGGTCACATGTGGAAACACCAAGAACTTTCATATTTATGGATATGAATATGAAGCACCACTGATTATGGAATGAACTTAGAAAATCATTACAGTCAAGTTCCAGTTTTGAGCTTTGTGGAGCACATAGGGGTTGTTGCATTCAATAATGAGATGACTCGTGCAATAACAGGGAAACTGTTCCAACCAAAATCATTCAGCAGTTCATTATGTGGTAAAATGTAAATCCAGAAGTGTCATAAGCAAGGTGCCTTCAGAGGGCTCTGTTATTGAATCACAGAAATTAGAAAAGCCCCGTGAGGTCATTCACTTCATCCGTATCTGGTAACAGAGTGCTCTCAGCAAAACATTTTCAAATATAGAGTCCATGTTCCCATCATGAGATTCTACTATTTCTCCTTTCATTGCATTTCTTTATTTCACTGCTATGAATTGTTTTCTAACCTGACAACTGTTTCCTTTAATTGTTATTGGTCTTTTTGTAACAAATAAGCCATTCTGCCCTTACCCAGCTGCAACAAAATCCTTCACACAACTGTTATACCCTATTTATAGACTCCCTTTAAAACTGACCTTACAGGGGCTTCCCTTGTGGCACAGTAGTTAAGAATCTGCCTGGCAGGGGACACCGGTTCGAGCCCTGGTCCGGAAAGATCCCACATGCCGTGAAGCACCTAAGCCCGTGAGCCACAACTACTGAGCCTGTGCTCTAGAGCCCGCGAGCCACAAATACTGATCCCACGTGCCACAACTACTGAAGCCCGCGTGCCTAGAGCCCATGCTCCACAACAAGAGAAGCCACCACAATGAGAAGCCTGTGCACCACAACAAAGATTAGCCCCCGCTCACCACAACTAGAGAAAGCCCTCACATAGCAACAAAGACCCAAGGGAGCCAAAAATAAATAAATAAATAAATTTTAAAAAACCAAAAAAAAACCTGACCTTACACATATCTTTTAATTATAAGGCTAATTAGCATTTAATTTGGCCAAAAAATTTACATTTAGAATCACAAACTATTATTGTTATAAAGTCCCTTGGATAACGGAGAAGTCCCAGACACAGTCAATTCCCATCTACCAGCAATTTACAAGATACATCTCCTCAATTTCCAAGCTGTTTCCACCCTCAGCATCTTGGACCCTTTCTTTTTTGGTCCCAAATACAAACAAAAGATTTTGGAAATATTAAAAGTAGCTCTTTATTGGGAAAACTTTGAGCCTCCTCCTCCAATCTTGCAGAAGTCCTGCAATTTAAAGATGAGAAAATAACTGAATTCCAGAAAGTAATTTCTCTATGGTCAAATAACGAATTGATTTACATTTAGACAGGAGAGAATAGACTTTAAAAGATAATTTCAGATCCCACCTTGGCAATTAACTAGTTGTGTGACTTTGGATAAACCGTTAGCTTTCTGAGCCTCAGTTACTTGTCTGTAAAATGGAAATAATAATACTGAGCACATGAGTGTTTTATATGAATCAAGATAAAGTATTTAAAATGCTATTTTCACAATGCCTGATACACAATAAGCGCTCAGTGAATGGTATCAATCAGTCACAAAACCAAGCCTAGAAGACACTGTGTAATGGGATTTCTTTAGCCACATTTATTCATGCCTATCTTCTCTTCTTCACCTATATATTATAAAGCATTGCTTATGACGAAGACAAAATTAAGCTTTCATCTAAGACTAGGTACAAGGTATTTACTTTTCAAAACAATCAAGTTTATTACAACTAAAGAGGTTTTTTTTTAAGTCTGATTATAGAAAATAGAATAAGTTAGGGCTTCCCTGGTGGCACAGTGGTTAAGAACACGCCTGCCAATGTGGGCGACATGGGTTCCAGCCCTGGTCCAGGAAGATCCCACATGCTGCGAAGCAAGTAAGCCCATGCGCCACAACTACTAAGACTGCACTCTAGAGCCCACAAGCCACAACTACTGAGCCCACGTACCACAACTACTGAAGCCCGTGTGCCTAGAGCCTATGCTCTGCAACAAGAGAAGCCACTGCAATGAGAAGCCCGCGCACCACAACGAAGACCCAATGTAGCCAATAATAAATTAATTATTTTTTTAAAAAAAAGACAAGAAATAGAATGAGTTAGATATTGCACCATGAAAAATTTAGCCCTGAGTTTGGGAGCAATGGGGAGATAATAATCAGTAATATTGGAAAGAATCTGATTTTTCATTCATTTCCTAAAATATACTGACAATAAAGTATTTATGTAAACACTTTTTTACATAAATTAATACTATTATATGATCTTTATGTAAATTTCTGTTTTAAAGTAAAATGCATTTTTTCATATTATAAAAATAATACCAGTATTAAATAAACTTTTCAGAGTACAGAAAGAGAAAAAAATTATTCATAATCCCACTATCCAGAAATCATTGTTTTTAATATTTGGTGGAACTTCTTTAAAATATTTTAAATACATATTTTACAATTATTTCATATAAAATTAGGTTATATTCTACGCTTATTCCCAATTATAAATGGTGAACATATGTCCATAACATTATATATTCTTGAAAACATATATTTTAAGTGGTATATCATAGGGATTTGTCAGTATTTTATTGAACTCCTCTTCTATTCTAATATATTTATACTTTTTTCAATAACTGCAATAAGCATCCTTTATTTCTGTGCATTCCTCTTGAATTAGAATTTTCTGTCATTCATTGAACTAAAATCTCCTTGAAGCCACGGCTCTTGTCCAACCTCTATTTGATTTTACTGCTGGTATAGGGTGAATTTTCAGTAAGAACTACCCTAAGAAATATGATCCTATCAATTAACATTCAACAAAAACATTTCCCTTTGCAAACACTATGAAACTAATTCACAATCTGGGATTTATACTACTCTGATTTCTTTTTACTGTCATAATAAGTTTACAAGGAAAATTTAATAATTACCACTAAATATGCCCCCCTTTGGAATTTCCTTCATAAACTACAGAGCTTCATAAATATCAGTACAATCAAGATACATCCAAAAATTAAAATGTTTTGTTAATCTCTGTAGTACCTAGATGCCCAATATGAAGAGACAAAAAGGTTGACAACCAAAAAAATTGTCCTTTATCCAGAGATTGCAAAATTATCACATCTTTTAGATGCTATCTATTGAAAAATCTAAGCACTAACACTGACTCATATTTCTGATAGGTGTTTCATATTTGAAGAACATATTTACCTTATACATTTATACAATTTGGAGATTTAAATTTGCAATGGTAAAAGGCCAACATTTAAAATGATTTTGGACCTGATGTATGCCACCTGCATTAGTTTTGGAGACTTCCTGTCTGAAAATTAATCTGAGAGTGATTTTGAAGTCAGGTCACTATAATAACAAAGAAAAAAGCACCAAATTACATCATGCTGAAAGTGAAAAAAAATTTAAAAATCAAAAAATCAAAATTAAAAAAAAAAGCAACCAGAAAGTTGACCATTTTAAGAATGATGATAATTGTCCTTGAGGGGGGGCATGGGCAAAAAATATACTCACTCTAAAGAAAAAAAAAAGTGCTATAGGAGGTTCTTCTTTTCAAAAACTGATTTTAAGTATGTGCTTACCATATGTTAAACTAATGCTATAAGATACTTCCTCTATTCATCACATTCAAATTCCTTCTATTTTGACTATTCCAAAGTAAAAAGCACTCTATTTGCAACAAAAGAGTTTTATTTTTAATACTGCTTTATTTATATTCAAAGCAGAGTATTTATAAGGCATGAGGTGCCAGTTATAATGAAAGAGGTTAGTGCATTCTGGAAACCATGAGACTTTAGTTATCTAGTCTTAAGATGCATTCTCTAAGCACAGAAGCTTCTCACCAAAAGTGAAGAATAAGACTTAAGGATAGTTATATAAAGATAACTTAGACATTTGTAAAATAAGTTTATTTTCACACTTCTAATAGAATCAGTTACCAGGGTCAGCAGCACAATTAAATAGTCAGGTCAGGAGCAAACGTTTCATGCCTTGCACCTACTGCACCTACTGCCGCACAGCGCCACCTAGCAGCAGGATGAAGAACTGTGTCACTGTGGCCTGAGAACCGTCACTAATTGGTACAGTACACTGTGTTCTTCTGAAAGTCCCCAACTGATGCTGACCTCATTTTCCTCATTAAAAATGGACACATTCACATACCAACTTTGAAAGGCTGGGTGCTTTGCTCACTTGGTTTTTGTTATTTGTACTTTTTAAGCATCTTAATTTAGAACACTTCATTTTCAAAGGACATCTTCACTGCAGCTGATCACAGCTGATGATGATGAATGTATCCACATTTTTCAAAAATAATTTGTCATCAGTTTTCTTGGAAATCATCACAATAAGTTAATTTACAGTGGTGACACAAAGAAAAATCCAGTGTTCAGCTGAGTGTAGCTGTATGCCTCTTTGGAGAAGAAACAACAAAAACAAAAAAATAATAATCTCTCATATCCATACACTTGAACATTCCAATTTTTATTTATATGTCTGCACACATAGAAACATTTGTATTTGCACCCTCTGTATGTATCTAAACACATGGTTTGTATCTATTAACATGAACAAAATCTTATTAAATCCTTTGACCTTTCTCTTCACAGTTATTTACTTTTAACCTGAATTCATGTAAACAACTAGAGACATTTATAAAACAAACATTTCAATGACAACTATTTCCATAATCTGACCAAATGTTTCACTCTTTTGACTGAAAAAGAAATTTTTGGTATCCATTGTTCTTTAGGCCTAAACAATTATCATTTGCCATTCCCATTTCTTCATAACCACATACTTTTAAAAAATGCAGGAGAAAAGAAAGTGATAATGACTGTCTTTAGATTTCCAGTATAAATTGAGATTCTAAAAATAATACTGCCAACTCACTGAGCAAAATACCAAGCAGGGTTCATGCTCATATTTAGCTTGCTAGATGGTCCTAATAGAAGAAGTTAATATCCCTCTCTGTATTACATTAGTTTTCCTGACCATAAAACAGAAATAATATTTGACATATCTCTAACTTGTGGGGCAATTCTCACTTAAAAAGAATAGAAAATATTTTCCTTTTGCTTCGTTCCTTCTAATCTTTTCTTCCATGGATTCTGAAAAACTAAAAATTTACCTTAGAACCAATCAAAACACTTCCAGTTCCTGGATATTTAAAAGCTCACAAAATTGTTTGCCCAGTGAAAATATTATAGGATAGAAGACAGAGCCCTTCAGATTATATACCCACACAGAGACCCCTTTTCACCTTTTCCTTTAGGTCCCTTATAATGTGCATGAGGTAGGAGGAAGAAGTTATAGAAAGGACATATTTACTGGAAAACAGCTTAAATCTTAAATCTTAAAGTGTTGACGCACTTCCCTTCGTTCCTCAAAGCCCAGGGTTGAAGCAGCAATCACCACATTGGAGGAGAGAAAATAGGCAAAGAAAAGTGGTGCTCTTTCCAGCCTGCCAGTATAAACAGGCTTCCCCACATTGGTGGACTCTCTCAAGCAGATGTTGAGATAAGCCCTGCAAGTCAAAATTGGGAGGTACAGGGGGAATGACAGCTTATTCAAAAACCTTGTGACCTCATTCTTATATTTAATTGGAATGACCAGCACACTGTGGTCATCAGGACTGAATCTAGCCTGCAGGGTTGCACTCAGGGACTGGTCTAAGCAGAGAGGCCCCCAGCTTACATACCCTGGATAGATTTGGAAGAACAAGCTTTGTACTTCCCTCTGCAGTCTTTGCTGGATCATCACTGCTTAATACACCATGAGTAGCAACACAGACACTTAAGATATAGGTACACTACATAAAATATGTATTGGATACCTCTTAGGCCTCACTTGACATCCTCCTAGCTAACTTTTTTACTCCAACTTTTGCTGTGGCAGCCAGCTGCCTTCAGGTATGACCCTGCAGCCCCTCACTTCAGGGCTACTGTGTGCCTCTAGCAAGACTGGCTAGATAATCCGCAAAGCCCAGTAGAAAATGAAAACATGAGGTTTCTTGTTCAGAAGTAATTATGAATTTCAAAACAGTGAGAGCACAGCATTAAACAAAGCATTAGGACCTTCAAGGTATTGGCCCCAGTGGCTGCACAAAACACTGACAGATCAATACACATGAAGCCAGCCTTGTTCTCTTGCTTTCTGTAATCAACCTTCTCTGCTGTGACCCCATGTTGGTATCTATTCAACTAAACTTGGAAATGCAGGAATTAACACCTACATTGCTCAAGCAACTCTTGAGCAATGGGAGATGGAAAAAAAGGGATAAATGTTCCCCTTTTTTATCTTTTAGATGTGTAATTCTGAGGTATGTTCTACAGGGCTACTCAGGATTCTGTAGCAGAATGGAGCCCTAAATACAGTGAAAGTCAGCTTAATAACACACCCCTAGCTTGTCATTCCTTTCTTCTTTGTTTCACTCTTCTCAGCTGCTCCCTCCTGTTCCTTAAAGACCGGGCACTATAAAACTCTTAGAGGAAAACATAGGAAGAACACTCTTTGACATAAATCACAGCAAGATCTTTTTGATCCACCTCCTAGAGTAATGGAAATAAAAACAAAAATAAACAAATGGGACCTAATGAAACTTAAAAGCTTTTGCACAGCAAAGGAAACCATAAACAAGACGAAAAGACAACCCTCATTATGGGAGAAAACAGTTGCAAACGAATCAACGGAAAAAGGATTCATCTCCAAAATATATAAACAGCTTATGCAGCTCAACATTAAAAAAACAAACAACTCAATCAAAGAATGGGAAGAAGACCTAAATAGACATTTCTCCAAAGAAGACATACAGATGGCCAAGAAGCACATGAAAAGCTGCTCAACATCACTAATTATTAGAGAAATGCAAATGAAAACTACAATGAGCTATCACCTCACACCAGTTAGAATGGGCATCATCAGAAAATCTACAAACAACAAATGGTGAGAGGATGTAGAGAAAAGGGAACCCTCTTGCACTGTTGGTAGGAATGTAAATTGATACAGCCACTATGGAGAACGGTATGGAGGTTCCTTAAAAATCTAAAAATAGAATTACCATATGACCCAGCAATCCCACTACTGGGCATATACCCAGAGAAAACCATAATTCAAAAAGACGCATGCACCCCCATGTTCAATGCAGCACTGTTTACAAGAGTCCAGCCATGGAAGCAACCTAAATGCCCATCGATAGACAAATGGATAAGGAAGATGTGGTACATATATACAATGGAATATTACTCAGCCATAAAAAGGAACAAAATTGGGTCATTTGTAGAGACGTGGATGGATCTAGAGACTGCCATACAGAGTGAAGTAAGTCAGAAAGAGAAAAACAAATATCGTGTATTAACACATTTATGTGGAACCTAGAAAAATGGTACAGATGAACCAGTTTGCAGGGCATAAATAGAGACACAGATGTAGAGAACAAACATATGGACACAAAAGGGGGAAAGTGGTGGGGGTTGGTGGGATGAACTGGGCGACTGGAACTGACATATATACACTAATATGTATAAAATGGATAACTAATAAGGACCTGCTGTATAAAAAATAAAATTAAATTTAAAAAAAGAATAATAAATACGTTAGGAAGAAAAACTGGGTCAACTAATTATTATATTGAATGATTTCAGTGTGAAGTGTTTCCAAAATCAATATTTTAAAATCTCAAGGTTATTATATTCCTTTTTGCCATTATCCTATCTCTTCAAATAACACAATATATTTGAAAATTTAAATAAATTTAAACGTTTATTAGTAAACTAAAACTTTCATACTACTAAACTCTGGGGATCTGCCAAATATTTTCCATCTGACCCCACATATTTGGCCAAGAACCATGGGGTAAATTTTTCTTTATCTAACATTTACTGTAAAAGTCACAAAATCTTTCATTTCTACAGAAAATAGATTGCAAGTTGGTTTTAAGGGGATAGCTCAAAATCAGCTATATGTAGAATCATCATATTGGCTTTGTTGATCTGTCTTGAGAGGAATTAAAATCTATATGGATGTTTGGGAGTTTACCTTACTCAAAAATTTACTATTCACATAGCCTGTATCTTTAAAATTCTGTATTTGGAATTGTATGTACTTTCAATGTTACCAGGCTTTTCTGAAGGCAGAGCTGTCCACATGAATCAGAAATAAGACTGGCATGGGATATAAGGTAACTTGTTCATTTTGACAATGAATATATGTAACTTCTTAGAGGTGGTCAAAACCAAGACAAACACTTCAGCTGAAAAGATCAAGAAGACACCATAGCTAAGAAGACACCCTAACCAGAGTAGGCTTGAACTAGAACATGAATATGGGAAAACCTGCCCCAAAGCTTATGAAAAACAAAACTTTGAGAAAACAGAAGGTTTATAAATGAGAGGTAGGAAAACCTTCCATAAAAAGACACAAAAAGAGATAAGGTGATAAAGTGAACATCAAATTTAAAATGTCAAACAGTTAATGTATGCAATGTTAAGAAATTAGCTATAGAATGCAACTGTGTGTCTAAACAACAAACAGTGGATTATATCCAGAATAAATTGTTTTTAAAAACTCTTCTAAATCAAGAAGAAAATCAAAACTAACCTAATATAAAAATGGAACAAGAACATGAAGAGAACACCACAAAACAGGAATTTAAAATAGTGCAGGGCTTCCCTGGTGGTGCAGTGATTGAAAGTCCGCCTGCCGATGCAGGGGACACGGGTTCGTGCCCCAGTCCAGGAAGATCCCACATGCCGTGGAGCAGCTGGGCCCGTGAGCCATGGCCGCTGAGCCTGCGCGTCCGGAGCCTGTGCTCTGCAACGGGAGAGGCCACAACAGAGAGAGGCCCACGTACCGCAAAAAAAAAAAAAAAAAAAAAAAAAAAAAAAAATAGTGCAAATAACTACAATAAATGTTTTTTTAAAAGATACTTACCCTCATTGGTAACCAGGGAAATATAAATTAAAACAAAAATGAGATACATTCTTCACTCATAAGATTGTCCAAAAAAAAAAAAAAAATTGAAGTTCTAAATCTATTAGACATTGGATAATCTGACAGAATGGTCATTTTGGGGTACCACTAGTAGGCATATAAATGGGTACATCAAATTAAAGGAAAATTTGGCTATATCTACTCAAACTTGGGTACATTTGCTATTACCCAACAATCCCACTTTTAGGTGTCAAACATAGAGAAAAACTGGCAGATGCAAACAAGGAGGCATGTACAAGGATATCCACTGTAGCTTTTTAAAAGTACCAGAAATTTTTTGGGGGGAGAGATATATATACATATATGACCTCAATAAGAGAATGACTAAATAAATAATTATTTATTATTATAGGGGAGCCTAAGCTTGAGAGTGTTTTTAGTTAAAGAAACCTTTAAGGGTTCGAGAGAAGATGGCGGAAGAGTAAGACGCGGAGATCACCTTCCTCCCCACAGATACATCAGAAATACATGTACACGTGGAACTGCTCTTATAGAACACGCACAGATCGCTGGCAGAAGACCTCAGACCTTCCCAAAGGCAAGAAATCCCCACATACCTGGGTAGGGCAAAAGAAAAAAGAAAAAACACAGACAAAAGAATAGGGACAGGACCTGCACCAGTGGGAGGGAACTGTGAAGAAGGAAAGGTTTCCACACACTAGAAGTCCCTTCGCGGGAGGAGACTGCAGGTGGCGGAGGGGGTAAGCTTCGGAGCCATGGAGGAGAGTGCAAACACAGGGGTGCAGAGGGCAAAGCGGAGATATTAGCGCACAGAGGATCGGTGCCCAGCAGCATTCACCAGGCCAAGAGGCTTGTCTGCTCACCAGCTGGGATGGGCGGGGGCTGGGAGCTGAGACTCCAGCTGGTTGTCTCAGGGAGAAGACTGGCGGCATGAACACAGCCTGAAGGGGTTAGTGCACCACGGCTAGCTGGGAGGGAGTCCAGGAAAAAGTCTGGACCTGCCGAAGAGGCAGGAGACTTTTTCTTCCCTCTTTGTTTCCTGGTGCATGGAGAGGGGATTAAGAGTGCTGCTTAAAGGAGCTCCAGAGACAGGCGCGAGCCACGGCTATCAGAGCGGACCACAGAGATGGGCATGAGATGCTAAGGCTGCTGCTGCAGCCACCAAGAAGCCTATGTGCGAGCACAGGTCACTCTCCACAACTCCCCTCCCGAGAGCCGGTGTAGCCCGCCACTGCCAGGGTCCCGTAATCCAGGGAAAACTTCCCCAGGAGAACGCACGATGCACCTCAGTCTGGTGCAACGTCACGCTGGCCGCTGCTGCCACAGGCTCGCCCCGCATCTGTACCCCTCCCTCCCCCTGGCCTGAATGAGCCAGAGCCCCCGAATCAGCTGCTCCTTTAACCTGGTCCTGTCTGAGCAAAGAACAGACACCCTCAGGCGACCTACACACAGAGGCGGGTCAAAACCAAAAGCTGAACCCCGAGAGCTGTGCGAACAAAGAAGAGAAAGGAAAATTTCTCCCAGCAGCCTCAGAAGCAGCGGATTAAAGCTCCACAATCAACGTGATGTACCCTGCATCTGTGGAATACCTGAATAGACAACGAACCATCCCAAATTGAGGAGGTAGACTTTGGTATCAAGATATATTATTTTTTCCCCTTTTCCTCTTTTTGTGACTGCATATGTATGCTTCTGAGTGAGATTTTGTCTGTATAGCATTGCTTTCACCATTTGTACTAGGGTTCTGACTGTCCGTTTTTTCTTTTCTTTCTTTTTTTTTTTTTTACTTTTTAAAATTTTTCTTCTTAATACTTATTTTTATTTTAATAACTTTATTTTATTTTATCCTACTTTATTTTATCTTCTTTCTCCTTCCTTCCTCCCTTTCTCTCTTTCTTTCTGTTTTTTCTCCCTTTTTTTCTGAGCCGTGTGCATTAAAGGCTCTTGGTGCTCCAGCCAGGACTCACTGCTGTGCCTCTGAGGTGGGAGAGCCAACTTCCGGACACTGGTCCATAAGAGGACTCTCAGCTCCATGTAATATCAAACGGAGAAAACCTCCCAGAGATCTGCATCTCACTCCCAAGACCCAGCCTCACTCAACAACCAGCAAGCTACAGTGCTGGACACCCTATGCCAAGCAACTACAAAGACAGGAACACAGCCCCATCCATTAGCAGAGAGGCTGCTTAAAATCATAATAAGGCTACAGACACCCCAAAACACACCAGCAGACGTGGACCTGCCCACCAGAAAGACAAGATCAAGCCTCATCCACCAGAACACAGGCACTAGTCCCCTCAACCAGGAAACCTACTCAACACACTGAACCAACCTTAGCCACTGTGGACAGAGAGCAAAAACAACAAGAAATTCGAACTTGCAGCCTGCAAAAAGGAGACCCCAAACACAGTAAGATAAACAAAATGAAAAGACAGAAAAACACACAGCAGATGAAGGAACAAGGTAAAAAACCCACCAGACCTAACAAATGAAGAGGAAATAGGCAGTCTACCTAAAAAAGAATTCAGAATAATGATGGTAAAGATGATCCAAAATCTTCGAAATAGAATAGAGAAAATGCAAGAAACATTTAACAAGGACCTAGAAGAACTAAAGAGGAAACAAGCAACAATGAACAACACAATAAATGAAATTAAAAATACTCTAGAAGGGATCAATAGCAGAATAACTGAGGCAGAAGAACGGATAAGTGACCTGGAAGATAAATAGTGGAAATAACTACTGCAAAGCAGAATAAAGAAAAAACAATGAAAAGAACTGAGGACAGTCTCAGAGACATCTGGGACAATATTAAACACACCAATATTCGAATTATAGGCGTCCCAGAAGAAGAAGAGAAAAAGAAAGGGTCTGAGAAAATATTTGACAAGATTATAGTTGAAAACTTCCCTAATATGGGAAAGGAAATAGTTAATCAAGTCCAGGAAGCACAGAGAGTCCCATACAGGATAAATCCAAAGAGAAACACTCCAAGATACATATTAATCAAACTATCAAAAATTAAATACAAAGAAAACATATTAAAAGCAGCAAGAAAAACACAACAAATAAAATACAAGGGAATCCCCATAAGGTTAACAGCTGATCTTTCAGCAGAAACTCTGCAAGTGAGAAGGGAGTGGCAGGACATACTTAAAGTGATGAAGGAGAAAAACCTACAACCAAAATTACTCTACCAAGCAAGGATATTGTTCAGATTTGATGGAGAAATTAAAACCTTTACAGACAAGCAAAAGCTGAGAGTTCAGCACCACCAAACCAGCTTTACAACAAATGCTAAAGGAACTTCTCTAGGCAAGAAACACAAGAGAAGGAAAAGACCTACAAGAACAAACCCAAAACAATTAAGAAAATGGGAATAGGAACATACATATCGATAATTACCTTAAATGTAAATGGATTAAATGCTCCCACCAAAAGACACAGACTGACTGAATGGATACAAAAATAAGACCCATATATATGCTGTCTACAAGAGACCCACTTCAAACCTAGGGACACATACAGACTGCAAGTAAGGGGATGGAAAAAGATATTCCATGCAAATGGAAATCAGAAGAAAGCTGGAGTAGCAATTCTCATATCAGACAAAATAGACTTTAAAATAAAGACTATTACAAGAGACAAAGAAGGACACGACATAATGATTAAGGGGTCGATCCAAGAAGAAGATATAACAATTGTAAATATTTATGCACCCAACCAAGGAGCACCTCAATTCATAAGGCAAATACTAACAGCCATAAAAGGGGAAATCCACAGTAACACAATCATCTTAGGGGACTTTTAACACCCCACTTTCACCAATGGACAGATATCCAAAATGAACATAAATAAGGAAACACAAGCTTTAAATGATACATTACACAAGATGGACTTAATTGATATTTATAGGACATTCCATTGAAAAACAACAGAATACACATTTTTCTCAAGTGCTCATGGAACATTCTCCAGGATAGATCATATCTTGGGTCACAAATCTAGCCTTGGTAAGTTTAAGAAAATTGAAATCGTATCAAGTATCTTTTCTGGCCACAACGCCATGAGACTAGATATCAATTACAGGAAAAGATCTGTAAAAAATACAAACACATGGAGGCTAAACAATACACTACTTAATAACGAAGTGATCATTGAGGAAATCAAAAAATACCAAGAAACAAATGACAATGGAGACACGATGACCCAAAACCTATGGGATGCAGCAAAAGCAGTTCTAAGAGGGAAGTTTATAGCAATACAATCCAACCTTAAGAAACAGGAAACATTTAAAATAAACAACCTAAGCTTGCACCTAAAGCAATTAGAGAAAGAAGAACAACAACAACAAGAAAAATTTAGCAGAAGGAAAGAAATCATAAAGATCAAATCAGAAATAAATGAAAAAGAAGTGAAGGAAACAATAGCAAAGATCAATAAAACTAAAAGCTGGTTCTTTGAGAAGATAAATAAAATTGATAAACCATTAGCCAGACTCATCAAGAATAAAAGGGAGAAGACTCAAATCAATAGAATTAGAAATGAAAAAGGAGATGTAATAACTGACACTGCAGAAATACAAAAGATTATTAGAGATTACTACAAGCAACTGTATGCCAATAAAATGGACAACCTGGAAGAAATGGACAAATTCTTAGAAATGCACAACCTGCCGAGACTGAACCAGGAAGAAATAGAAAATATGAACAGACCAATCACAAGCACTGAAATTGAAACTGTGATTAAAAATCTTCCAACAAACAAAAGCCCAGGACCAGATGGCTTCACAGGCGAATTCTATCAAACATTTAGAGAAGAGCTAACACCTATCCTTCTCAAACTCTTCCAAAAGATAGCAGAGGGAGGAACACTCCCAAACTCATTCTATGAGGCCAATATCACCCTGATACCAAAACCAGACAAAGACGTCACAAAGAAAGAAAACTACAGGCCAATATCACTGATGAACATAGATGCAAAAATCCTCAGCAAAATATTAGCAAACAGAATCCAACAGCACATTAAAAGGATCATACACCATGATCAAGTGGGGTTTATTCCAGGAATGCAAGGATTCTTCAATATACGCAAATCAATCAACGTGATTCACCATATCAACAAACTGAAAGAGAAAAACCATATGATCATCTCAATAGATGCAGAGAAAGCTTTTGACAAAATTCAACACTCATTTATGATAAAAACCCTGCAGAAAGTAGGCATACAGGGAACTTTCCTCAACATAATAAAGGCCATATATGACAAACCCACAGCTAGCATCATTCTCAATGGTGAAAAACTGAAACCATTTCCACTAAGATCAGGAACAAGACAAGGTTGCCCACTCTCACCACTCTTATTCAACATAGTTTTGTAAGTTCTAACAGCAATCAGAGAAGAAAAAGAAATAAAAGGAATCCAAATTGGAAAAGAAGAAGTAAAGCTGTCACTGTTTGCATTTGACATGATATTATACATAGAGAATCCTAAGGATGCTACCAGAAAACTACTAGAGCTAATCAATGAATTTGGTAAAGTTGCAGGATACAAAATTAATGCACAGAAATCTCTGGCATTCTTATACACTAATGATGAAAAATCTGAGAGTGAAATTAAGAAAACACTCCCATTTACCATTGCAACCAAAAGAATAAAATATCTATGAATAAACCTACCTAAGGAGATGAAAGACCTGTATGCAGAAAATTATAAGACACTGATGAAAGAAATTAAAGAAGATACAAATAGATGGAGAGATATACCATGTTCTTGGATAGGAAGAATCAACATTGTGAAAATGACTCTACTACCAAAGCAATCTACAGATTCAATGCAATCCCTATCAAATTACCAATGGCGTTTTTTACAGAACTAGAACAAAAATTCTTAAAATTTGTATGGAGACACAAAAGACCCCGAATAGCCAAAGCAGTCTTGAGGGGAAAAAAACAGAGCTGGAGGAATCAGACACCCTGACTTCAGACTACACTACAAAGCTACAGTAATCAAGACAATATGGTACTGGCATAAAAACAGAAATATAGATCAACAGAACAGGATAGAAAGCCCAGAGATAAAGCCATGCACATATGGTTACCTTATATTTGTTAAAGGAGGCAAGAATATACGATGGAGAAAAGACGGCCTCTTCAATAAGTGGTGCTGGGAAAATTGGACAGGTACATGTAAAAGTATGAAATTAGAACACTCCCTAACACCATACACAAAAATAAATTCAAAATGGATTAAAGACCTAAATGTAAGGCCAGACACTATAAAACTCTTAGAGGAAAACATAGGCAGAATGCTCTATGACATAAATCACAGCAAGATCCTTTTTGACCCACCTCCTAGAGAAATGGAAATAAAAACAAAAATAAACAAATGGGACCTAACGAAACTTAAAAGCTTTTGCACAGCAAAGGATACCATAAACAAGACCAAAAGACAACCCTCCGAATGGGGGAAAATATTTGCAGATGAAGCAACTGACAAAGGATTAATATCCAAAATGTACAAACAGCTCATGCAGCTCAATAACAAAAAAACAAACAACCCAATCCAAAAATGGGAAGAAGACTTACATAGACATTTCTCTAAAGAAGATATACAGATTGCCAACAAACACATGAAAGAATGCTCAACATCATTAATCAGTAGAGAAATGCAAATCAAAACTACAATAAGATATCATCTCACACCGGTCAGAATGGCCATTATCAAAAAATCTAGAAACAGTAAATGCTGGAGAGGGTGTGGAGAAAAAGGAACACTCTTGCACTGTTAGTGGGAATGTAAATTGATAGAGCCACTATGGAGAACAGTATGGAGGTTCCTTAAAAAATCTACAAATAGAACTACCATATGACCCTGCAATCCCACTACTGGGCATATACCCTGAGAAAACCATAATTCAAAAAGTACCAAAATGTTCATTGCAGCTCTATTTACAATAGCCAGGACATGGAAGCAACCTAAGTGTCCATCAATAGATGAATGGATAAAGATGTGGCACATATATACAATGTAATATTACTCAGTCATAAAAAGAAACAAAATTGAGTTATTAGTAGTGAGGTGGATGGACTTGGAGTCTGTCATACAGAGTGAAGTAAGTCAGACGGAGAACAACAAATACCGTATGCTAACACATATATATGGAATCTAAGAAAAAAATATGTCATGAAGAGCCTAGGGGTAGGACAGGAATAAAGACACAGACCTACTAGAGTATGGACTTGAGGATATGGGGAGGGGGAAGTGTAAGCTGTGACAAAGTAAGAGAGTGGTATGGACATATATACACTACCAAACGTAGGGTGGATAGCTAGTGGGAAGCAGCCGCATGGCACAGGGAGTTTAGCTAGGTGGTTTGTGACCACCTAGAGGGGTGGGATAGGGAGGGTGGGAGGGAGCGAGACGTTAAGAGAGAAGAGATATGGGAACATATGTATATGTATAACTGATTCACTTTGTTGTAAAGCAGAAACTAACACACCATTGTAAAGCAATTATACTCCAATAAAGATGCTGAAAAAAAAAGAAATCTTTAAACTTATTTTTACTGTTTTAACGTTTCACAAGAATTTATTCATGTATTATATGAGTAACTAAAATGGTTTTAAAAGAAAACAAGGAATCTCCAGAGGATTAAGCTGGCTGAAAAAAGCAACCCAAAAAGGTCACATACTGTATAATTCCATTTATATTATATAACATTTCTGAAATGACAAAATTTTACAAAGAACCGATAAGTGGTTGCAAGGGATTAGAGATGAGAGAGAAGTTGGTGCCATTATAAAAGGGCAACACAAGAGATCCTTGTGGTAATGAAACTGTCCTGTTCAGTATCTTTTCTGTGGTGGTAGGTACATTAACTTACACACATGATAATATTGTGTAGAACTAAATGTACACACACACACACACACACACACACACAAATAAAACTGGAGAAATCTGAATAAGATCAGTAGACTGCAAGTGTCAATATCCTGGTTGTGCTATTATATTATAGTTTGGCAAAAATGTTAACACTGTGGGAAATCTGGTAGTGTTGAGGGTCTGCATATACAAGGAGATAATGGCAAGACCATACAAGACGATAGTACTCTGATCCATAAACTCTGGAGCAACCATCTTGGGAAGCCAAACCTCTGCAGCAACTGGCCCAGAACAGTCAGGATTCATTCAGTATCTGCTAGTTTCCCTATTTTCTGCCACCCTTTCAACTCAGGATCAACTAGAGAAAGTCAGATATGCTCTCCAAACCAATCATCCAAGATGGCTCATTTCTAGTTAGCCAACCTCCAGTTTCCTCATGCCAACAATCTCTAGTCAGAGCACATCTGAGGCTTTCCCTTTTATCCACTATAAAGCTTCCCTACTCGCCTGCCTGCCTTTGAATCTCTACTGAATGCAAGTGATGGTGGCTGGCTCCCTTGCTATAGCAAGCTTGGATTGAATAGCCTCTATCTGTTCTCGTTTGGGCGATCTTCATTTATTTCCCCAATGTATATGGATCTCGATGTGTTATTTCTTACAACTGCATGTGAACCTACAATTATCTCAATAAAATTTTCCATTAAAAATATGCCTAGAATTTAAAAATGTTCTTTTAAATACTGGTCCTTTATATCCTTCCTCACTCCAGTTTGTTTTCCCTTCCTCTACTGTAGAAGACCACCACAGAAGTGTAGCTTAGGATGGAGGGGGAGGGAAGGAGAATGGCAGAAAATATAAGAAAATAAACAACCTGGAATAGGCATTTGAAAATATCTTTGAATATACAGATTGCCAACAAACACATGAAAGAATGCTCAACATGATTAATCAGTAGAGAAATGCAAATCAAAACTACAATGAGATATCATCTCACACCAGTCAGATTGGCCATAATCAAAAACTCTAGAAACAATAAATGCTGGAGAGGGTGTGGAGAAAAGGGAACACTCTTGCACTGCTGGTGGGAATGTAAATTGATACAGCCACTATGGAGAACAGTATGGAGGTTCCTTAAAAAACTACAAATAGAACTACCATACGACCCTGCAATCCCACTACTGGGCATATACCCTGAGAAAACCATAATTCAAAAAGAGTCATGTACCACAATGTTCACTGCAGCTCTATTTACGATAGCGAGGACATGGAAGCAACCTAAGTGTCCATCAACAGATGAATGGATAAAGAAGATGTGGCACATATATACAATGGAATATTACTCAGCCATAAAAGGAAATGAAACTGAGTTATTTGTAATGAGGTGGATAGACCTGGAGTCTGTCATACAGAGTGAAGTAAGTCAGAAGGAGAAAAACAAATACCGTATGCTAACACATATATGGAATCTAAGAAAAAAAAATGTCATGAAGAGATTAGTGATAGGACGGGAATAAAGACACAGACCTACTAGAGCATGGACTTGAGGATATGGGGAGGGGGAAGGGTAAGATGTGATGAAGTGAGAGAGTGGCAGGGACATATATACACTACCAAATGTAAATTAGATAGCTAGTGGGAAGCTGCCGCATAGCACAGGGAGATCACCTCTGTGCTTTGTGACCACCTAGAGGGGTGGGATAGGGAGGGTGGGAGGGTGGGAGGGAGGGTGATGCAAGAGGGAAGAGATATGGGAACATATGTATATGTATAACTGATTCACTTTGTTGTAAAGGGGAAACTAATACACTATTGTAAAACAGTTATACTCCAATAAAAGTGTTAAAAAAGTAAAAAAATAAAAATATCTTTGAAATTGCCAAAGCACTAGACTATCTTCAATTACGTCTAAATCTACCACTGTATTCTAATTGTTCTACTTGATTGGTTTGGGGGCCTCAAGGAAGGGAGCTCCTAAAATTCAACGTCAAAGATGATTTTTTTCAAATATCAAATATTTAATTCACCACTTAGAACGTTGAAACTGTGTGTACACTAGGTCAAAAGAAAGATTTCACAACAACCCCTGAAAATGGATTCCTTGAGATACCAGGAACAAGGCTTTCTAAAGAACATACAGAGTATACACAGGTTCAAATCTAGCTACCATCAATATGGACACAAATCTCCTATAAGGCAGTAAAGATAGTCAGTCCACCATGAATTAAACTCAGCACACAAAGTTAAATGCAGGAGGCAGCAATGAATAATCAGTACAGATTCCAAGCAATGGTCACATCATGCTCTAAACTAGCTTAACCTTCAGATGTATATTATTAAGTATTGCATGGGATGTTTCTTTATGATCTAAGCCACTGCTGCTCAGAGTGTAGTCTGAGATAAGCAGTACTGGCAAAACCTAAGAGTTTGTTAGAAATGCAGACCCTCAGGCCAACCACAAACCTACTGATTCAGAATCTGCACTTGAGCAAGATACCCAGGTAACTCATCAGCACATTCAGGCCTGAGAAGCACCACTCTAAACTAGCTAAAGTTTAGTTGGATAACTTAGAATTGTAATGCCTGTTCAGAAGAGTCTGGAATTAAATAAAAAGAGATTAAGGAATTCTTAGCACAATGCTAAGCACATGATCAATAAACGCTGGCTTCCTTCCTGTCACATTTAGTCTTATTTGTAGTTAATTTGATTTCTGTCAAACAGAACTGTCAATGAATGATAAACATCTAATTGGCAGGAAAGCACTTCTCACCTAAAGATAGTTAACTAATAGTAGTTAAATATATTTTGAATTAAAGCAGTTTGATAGGTAAAAATGAACCACCATTCGATGGATTGGTGTTAAGACTAAGTTCTGCTGCTGGACATTTTACTGCTATTATTGATTATAATAACAATAGCAAACACATAATGCTTGCTATGCAGCAGACATTTTCTAAGTGTCTGTCAAATTACTTATCTATTCCGTACAATAATTCTATAAAGTACAATGTTTATCACCCTCATTTTATATATGAGGATATTGGGACACAAAAGACTTTCTCAAAATTGCATGGCTTGTAAGGGAAGAATCAGGATTTACACTCAGGCAATCTTACTCCAAAGTCAAATTTTAACCACTACACTATAACTTCTGGTATGGGCATTACATATGACCTATCCATCTTAAAGATTTGTTAACAATAATATTTTATAATTATAAAGTTATTAAAATTTTCTGTTTAACTAAAACTTGAGTTACACATCTAAAAATGCAAAACTAATCATAATAGGTCAAACACATACTTTCTTGTCAAAACATTGAGTCACTGACCTGCTCTTATTCATTATTTTTAAAACAAATCAACACTCACAGACCTTACATTCTCGCAAAGCACATAGTGTTCAAATTCACTCCAAAAACGTACAGCCAATTAGGAATCTTTCTTTATGGTGATGGTTAACAGAAAAATAAGTAATCAGGTAAAATAAAATGATTATTTATGTACAAATTTCAATAGCAGGTAGGAGAGAAAAATCTGCACTAAACTGAGGGGAGAAAACACTTCTATTGCTGGAAGTTTGAAAAACAGAGGACAAGAAAAAATTCTTTAAAATCCTTATCTGGCAAAGTTCAAAACATGATTTCTCACCTAAATGATCTCTTAAAAGAAAAAGAAAGTTACACTATAGTTGAGGGCTTTCAGAATACTTGACATTAATGTTTATTTAAACAACCAAGTGTTATTTGGGGAAGATGCATTAGCTTATAATCTATGCTAATTTGGGATGCTTAAATATGTCGACTCATGGGACTGATTAAACAAAAACAATAAAAAGATACAAAACATTAAATACAGATTAATAATTATACCTGGAGTGGGATCTCCTAATTTTAACAGATTTATGGCTATGGAAACAAGCTTTTTAAAGATCACGTTATCAAAACAAAAGCAAAACTCACATATACAAAGGGGAGTGTATTAACAAACATATAGTAAATAAGGTGAGTAGAAATAAGAACTTTTATAATGTCATATAAATAATTACTAGTAGCTTGAATAGAATTTTAGAGACTACCATATGCTGATTGCAAAACTGCTGTATCTCAAACTACTTTTAAGGTAAGATTATGTACTTTGGAAATCTATTAGATGGAAAGTGGTATTAGATGACTCAAAAAATAGGTTGAAGTGTTGATAAAGACACTGAAGTGGTAGCTTACTGAGTTCACCAAGATAAATCTGAGTACAATAATTCCATGACGTGAGAATGGAAAAAAAGCAACATTTATTAACTACTGTTTTCATGGAAAAACAGAAATTAAATTTCTAAATAAAATTTTATAAGTATATAACACACAATTTCATCTATATTACTAGAAGTTTAAAATTTTAAGTCAGCCAAAACTTCAGGGGAATCTTTTCATTAGAAAGATGAGAATTGCCTTGTATCTTCCATTAGAGGCTGGTATATTTAAACAAGTGAAAAATATAAGAAAGAAAACCTTAGCTTCAAGGTGCTTAAGGTTACTAACACCACAAGATTGTTTTATGGAATATTTATCTCTTAAGATCTTTAAAATGAGCACAGGGAAGTATATGTTCAATTAGTTTTATTTTGGGGAAGAAGGGATTGAATCTGAAGATCCCAACCAATTCTATGATTGTTTTATCCCTCATATGAGCAATAAAATGTTGAAAACACTGAAACTGCACTTTTGTTAATGCTATTTACCAAAGAAAATGGAACTCTAATGATTTCTATTTATCAAATTGTTTTTATCTATTTTTAAAAGTTTTAATTAAGGGTAATCAAAAATGAGCATACTATCTAATTCTTTCCAAAATTCAAGCAAGACCCTGAGATAATCATTTTATTCATTTATTTCACAAATAATGGTTGAGGTTTGACTAAGTGGCAGACACTGTGCTAAGTCAAAGGGAGATAGAAATGAATGAGAATGGCTAGGTAGCTGTCTTTACAGAGCATATGTTTAAGGGAGAAGAGACAAAAAATAAATCTAGACATAAATAAATAAGAATAATAAATAAATAAATAATAAATAAATAAGAATTTCAAATAGTAAACAGTTCTGGGAAAAAATAAGAGGGTCAAGAGTCACTGGAGTAGCAATGAAGGTGATTGGACTGAGAATGCTATGAGACAATTACATTTGAACTAAGATATAATTGATGAGAAAGAAATAGCAATAGAAGGAACTTCAAGTGAAAAGCCCCTAATTCTAGAGTGCTTAAGATTCATAAAAAGACCCATGTTGTTACAGCATAGTATGCAAGTAAGAAAGTGTTATATGGTGAAGTCAGATGTGACAGTGTCCCTATACATTGGTTCTTATAGACCATGGTAAGGAATTGGAAATTCCTTTCTATTTATTTCTAATTTATTCTAAATTTAATGTGAAGCCATTACTGGGAGGTAAACAAAAGTTTAATAAAATCTTATTTATTTTTAAAAATTAAAAAACAGCTTCACTGATTCTAACATATTTAATGAAGAAACAATACCAACCCTTCACATATAAATATAGTCAGCTGATCTTTGACAAGAGAGTAAAGGCAGTTCAACAGAGCAAAGGCAGTCTTTTCAACAAATGCGGCTGGAACACTTGGACATCCATAGGGGAAAAAAAACGTCTAGACAGATATTATAACCTTCACAATACACAAAAATTAAACCAAAATAGATCATAGGCTAAATGTAAAACACGAAACTATTGAATGCCTAAAAGATAACATAGGAGAAAATCTAGAAGACCTTAGGTTGTGGACTTTTTAGATACAACACCAAATGCACAATCCACAAAAGAAAGAATTCATAAGCTGGACTTTGTTAAAATTAAAAGCATCTGCTCTGTGACTGAGAGAAAATATTTGCAAAAGGTATATTTGATAAAAGATTATTATCCAAATAAAGCTCAACAATAAGAAAGCAAAAAACTCAAAAACTGGGCCAAAGACTTTTTAACAAATACCTCACCAAAGAAAACATACAGATGGCAAATAAGCATACAAAAAGATGCTCTACATTATACATCATCAGGGAAATGCAAATTAAAACAACAATGAGCTTTAACTACACACCTTTAGAATAGCCAAAATGCAGAATACTGACAACACCAAGTGCTGGTGGGATTGTAGAGCAACAGGAACCCTCATTCATTGCTGGTGGGAAGGGAAAATGATTCAGCCACTTTAGAAGACAATTTGGTGGTTTCTTAAAAAACTAAATATACTCTTACCATACAATCCAGCAATCGTACTCCCTGGTATTTACCCGAAGAATCTGAAAATGTATGTCCACTAAAAAACCTGCACACAGATGTTTATAGAAGTTTTATTTCTAATTGCCTAATCTTGGAAGTGACCAAGAGGCCCTTCAGTAGGTGAATGGATAAATAAACTGTAGTAATCCAGACAATGGAATTTTATTCATTGCTGAAAATAAATGAACTATGAAGCCCTGAAAAGACATGGAAGAACTTTCAATGCATATTACTAATGAAAGAAGCCAATATAAAATGGCTACATACTATATGACTCCAACTACCTGACATTTTGAAAAAAATATGGAGACAGTAGAAAGATCAGTGGTTGCCAGGGATTAGAGGAAAGGGAGGGATGAACAGGCAGAGCATAGAGGATTTTTATGACAGTGAAACTATTCCATATGATACTGTAATGGCGGATACATGTCATTGTACATTTGTTCAAAGTATAGAATATATAACACCAAGAGTAAGCCCTAAATGTAAACCATGAACTGTGGGTGATAATGATGTATCAATGTAGGTTCATCAATTACAACAAATGCACCACTCTGCCACTCTGTGGGGAGTTGTTTAGAGCATGAGATGCTATTCATGTGTGGGGACAGGGAGATATGTCTACCTCCTTCTCAATTTTGCCATGAACCTAAAACTGCTCTTTTTAAAAAGTCTATTATATGAAACAAACAAACAAACTATAAAACACTGCTTGGAGAAATTGAAAAATAAATAAATAGGGAGATATTCCACATTCATAAATTTAAAAACAATATTGTTAAAATGACAATTCTCCTCAAAATGATCTATAGATTCAACCCAACTGCTATTGAAATTCAAGTAATCTATTCCGTAGATTTACAAGCTAATCCCTAAATTTATACAGAAATGAGAAGGACCAGGAATAGACAAAACTTTTTTTTTTTTTTTTTTTTTTTTTTTACAAAATCAGACTTACATTATCTGATTTCAAAACATACCACAAAGCTACTATAATTAAGACAATGTGATATCGGTATAAAAATAGACATTTAGGTCAGCAGAATAGAATTGAGAATCCATAAGTAATTATATATTCATGATCAAATGATTTTCAATAAAAATGCCAAGGCATTACAATAGTGAAAGTCTTTTCAACATATGGTAATGGAATATTCATATGTCAAAAATCAACTTTGACTCTTACCTCATAATATATGCAAATGATCTCAAAATGGATTATAACCCTAAACAATAAGATCTAATGCTATAAACTCTTTAGAAGAAAACATATAATAAAATCTTTGTGCAATGAATTAGGCAAAGAGTTCTTAGGCATGACAACAAAAGCACAATCCATAAAAGAAAAAGTTGAAAAACTGGACTTCCTTAAAATTAAAACTTTTTCACGTTCAAAACACACCATTAATACAATCAAAAGAGAAGGCACAAACCTGAAGAAAGTATTTTCAGATCATATTTCTGTAAAGGATTTTATCTAGAATATATAAAATGCTTAGAATTCAATAATAACAAACAACTCAATTCAAAAATGAGCAAACTTTTAAAAAGACATTTCAATGAAGATAAGTGAATGGTTAATAAATGTATAAAAATATGCTCAACAATACTGACTTTCATCAGGGAAACTCAAGTTAAAACCTCAGTTAGATACCACTATTCACCTATTAGAACAGCTAAAATCTAATAGATAGAAAACACAAAGCATGATTGGTTCAAGATGTGGAGTAGAAGGACGTATGTTCACTACCTCTTGCAAGAGCACTGGAATCATAACTAACTGCTGAACAATCACTGACAGGAAGACACTGGAACTCACCAAAAAAGATACCCCACATCCAACGACAAAGGAGAAGCTGCAATGACACCATAAAAGGGGTGCCATCATGATAAAATCAAATCCCATAAAAGCTGGGTGGGTGACACATAAACAGGAGAATAATTATACCGCAGAAGTCCACCCACTGGAGTGAATGTTATGAGCCCCACATGAGGCTTCCCAAGCTGGGGGTCTAGAAACAGAATGAGGAATCCCCAGAGAACTGGACTTTGAATGCCAGTGAGATTTGACTGCAGGACTTCAACAGGACTGGGGGGAAACCGAAACTCCATGCTTGGAGGACACACACAAAATAGTGTGCACAGAAGGACCCAGGGGGAAGGAGCAGTGATCCCATAGGAGAGTGAACCAGACCTACCTGCTAGTGTCAGAGGGTCTCCTGCAGAGGCAGAGGGGCGGCTGTGGCTCACTGTGAGGAAAAGGACACTGGCTGCAGAAGTTCTGGGAAGTACTCATTGGTGTGAGGTCTCCAAGAGTCCACCATTAGCCCCGCCAAAGAGGCTGTAGGCTGCAGTGCTGGGTTGCCTCATGCCAAAGAACCAACAGGGAGGGAACACAGCCCCACCCATCAGCAGACAAGCATATTAAACTTTTACTGAGCTCTGCCCACCAGAGCAACACTAGCTCTACCCACCACCAGTCCCTCCCATCAGGAAGCTTGAACAAGCCTCTTAGATAGCCTCATCCACCCAAGGGCAGACAGCAGAAGCAAAAAGAACAACAATCCTGCAGCCCATAGAATGAAAGCCACACCACAGAAAGATAGACAAAATGAAAAGGCAGAGGACTGTGTCCCAGATGAAGAAACAAGATAAAACCCCAGAAAAACAACTAAATGAAGTGGGATAGGCAACCTTCCAGAAAAAGAATTCAGAATAATCACAGTGAAGATGATCCAGGACCTCGAAAAAAGAATGGAGGCAAGGATTGAGAAGCTGCAAGAAATGTTTAACAACGGCCTAGAAGAATTAAAGAACAAACAAACAGAGATGAACAATACAATAATTGAAATGAAAAATACACTGGAAGGAATCAAGAGCAGAATAACTTAGGCAGAAGAATGGGTAAGTGACCTGGAAGACAGAATGGTGGAAATCACTGCCATGGAACAGAATAAAGAAAAAAGAATGAAAAGAAATGAAGACAGCCTAAGAGACCTCTGGGACAATATTAAATGCACCAACGTTCACATTATAGAGGTCCCAAAAGGAGAAGAGAGAGACAAAGGACCCAAGAAAATATTTGAAGAGATTATAGTTAAAAATTTCCCTAACAAGGGAAAGGAAATAGCCACCATGTCCAGGAAGCGCAGAAAGTTGCAGGCAGGATAAACTCAAGGAGAAACATGCTGAGACAGATAGTAATCAAACTGACAAAAATTAAAGACAAAGAAAAATTATTAAAAGCAACAAGAGAAAAATGACAAATAATATACAAGGGAACTCCCTTAAACTCTGCAAGCCAGAAAGGAGTGGCACAATATCTCTAAAGTGATGAAAGGGAAGAAGCTACAACCAAGAATACTCTACCCAGCAAGGATCTCATTCAGATTCAATGGAGAAATCAAAAGTTTTGCAGACAAGCAAAAGCTAAGAGAATTCAGCACCACCAAACCAGCTCTACAGCAAATTCTAAAGGAACTTCTCTAAGCGGGATACACAAGAGAAGAAAAGGACCTAAAAAACAAACCCCAAACAATTAATAAAATGGTAATAGGAACATGCATATTGATAATTACCTTAAATGTAAATGCATTAAATGCTCCAACCAAAATACATACACTGGCTGAATGGATACAAAAACAACACCCGTATATATGCTGCCTACAAGACACCCACTTAGACCTAGGTACACATACAAACCGAAAGTGAGGGTATGGAAAAAGATATTCCATGCAAATGAAAATCAAAAGAAAGCTGGAGTAGCAATACTCATATCAGATAAAATAGACTTTAAAATAAAGAATGTTACAAGAGACAAGGAAAGACATTACATAATGATCAAGGGAACAATCCAAGAAGAAGATATAACAATTATAAATATATATGCACTCAACACAGGAGCATCTCAATGCATAAGGCAAATGCTAACAGCCATAAAAGGGGAAATTGACAGTAATACAATAATAGTAGGGGACTTTATCACCTCACTTACACCAATGGACAGATCATGTAGACAGAAAATTAAGAAGGAAACACAAGCTTTAAATGGCACAACAGGCCAGATAGATTTAATTGAAATTTGTAGGATATTCCATCAGAGAAAAGAAGATTAAACTTTCTTCTCAAGTGCACACAGAATATTCTCTAGGATAGATAACATCTTGGGTCACAAATCAAACCCCGGTAAATTTAAGAAAACTGAAATCATATCAAGCGTCTTTTCTGACCACAACGCTATGAGATTAGAAAAAAATTACAGGGAAAAAAACGTAAAAAACACAAACATATGGAGGCTAAACAATAGGCTACTAAATAACCAAGAGATCACTGAAGAAATCAAAGAGGAAATCAAAAAATATAGAGACAAATGACAACAAAAACACGATGACCCCAAACCTATGGGATACAGCAAAAGCAGTTCTAAGAGGGAAGTTTATAGCAATACAATCCTATCTCAAGAAAAGAGAAATGGGCTTCCCTGGTGGTGCAGTGGTTGAGAGTTCACCTGCCAATGCAAGGGATACGGGTTCGTGCCCCAGTCTGGGAAGATCCCACATGCCACGGAGTGGCTGGGCCTGTGAGCCATGGCCACTGAGCCTGCGCATCTGGAGCCTGTGCTCCGCAACGGGAGAGGCCACAACAGTGAGAGGCCTGCGTTCTGCAAAAAAAAGAAAAGAAAAGAGAAAAGTCTCAAATAAACAATTTAACCCTACACCTAAAGGAACTAGAGAAAGAAGAACAAAAAAAGCCCAAAGTTAGTAAAAGGAAAAAAAAACATAAAGATCAGAGCAGAAATAAATGAAATAGAAACAAAACAACAGCAAAGACCAATAAAACTAAAAGCTAGTTCTTTGAGAAGATAAACAAGATTGATAAACCTTTAGGCAGACTCATCAAAAAAATAGGGAGAGGACACAAATTAATAAAATTAGAAATGGAAAAGGAGAAGTTACAATATACACTGCAGAAATGCAAAGCATTGTAAGAGACTACTACAAGCAACTCTATGCCAATAAAGTGGACAACCTGGAAGAACTGGACAAATTCTTAGAAAGGTATAACCTTCCAAGACTGAACCAGGAAGAAATAGAAAATATGAACAAACCAATCACAAGTAATGAAATTGAAACTGTGATTAAAAATTTTCCAACAAACAAAAGTCCAGGACCAGATGGCTTCACAGGTGAATTCTATCAAACATTTTGAGAACAGCTAACACCCATCCTTCTCAAACTCTTACAAAAAATTGCAGAGGAAGGAACATTCCGAAACTCATTCTAAAAGGCCACCATCACCCTGATACCAAGACAAGACAGAGATACTACAAAAAAAGAAAATTACAGACCAATATCACTGATGAATATAGATGCAAAAATCCTCAACAAAATCTAGCAAACAGAATCCAACAGCACATTAAAAGGATCATACACCATGATCAAGTAGGATTTATCCCAGGGATGCAAGGATTCTTCAATATAGACAAATCAAACAATGTGATACACCATTTTGACAAATTGAAGAATAAAAACCAAGAATAATCATCTTAATAGATGCAGAAAAAGCTTTTGACAAAATTCAACACCCATTTAGATAAAAACTCTGCAGAAAGTGGGCATAGAGGGAACCTACCTCAACATAATAAAGGCCATATATGACAAATCCACAGCTAACATCATTCTCAATGGTGAAAAAGTGAAAGCATTTCCTCGAAGATCAGGAAAAAGAAAAGGATGTCCATTCTCACCACTACTATTCAACAGAGTTTTGGAAGTCCTAGCCATGGCAATCAGAGAAGAAAACGGAATAAAGGGAATACAAATTGGAAAAGAAGAAGTAAAACTGTCACTGTTCGCAGAGGACATGATACTATGCATAGAAAATCCTAAAGATACCACCAGAAAACTACTAAAGAATGAATTTGGTAAAGTTGCAGGATACAAAATTAATGCACAAAAATCTCTTGCATTCCTATACACTAACAATGAAAGATCAGAAAGAGAAATTAAGTAAACAATCCCGTTCACCACTGCAACAAAAAGTATAAAATACCTAGGAATAAACCTACCTAAGGAGGTAAAAGACCTGTATGCAGAAAATTATAAGACACTGATGAAAGAAGTCAAAGATGACACAAACAGATGGAGAAATATACTGTGTACTTGGATTGGAAAAAGCAATTCTGTGAAAATGATTATACTACCCAAAGCAATCTACAGATTCAATGTAATCCCTATTGGATTACCAATGGCATTTTTTTTTTACAGAACTAGAACAAAAAATCTTAAAATTTGTATGCAGACAAAAAGGACCCTGAATAGCCAGGGCAATCTTGAGAAAAATAAACAGAGCTGGAGGAATCAGATGACCTGACTTACTATTACAAAGCTACAGTAATCAAGACAATATGGTACTGGCACAAAAACAGAAATATAGACCAATGGAAAAGGATAGAAAGCCCAGAGATAAACCCACACTCCTATGGTCAAGCGATCTATGACAAAGGAGGCAAGGATATACAATGGAGAAAAGACAGCCTCTTCAGTAGGTGGTGCTGGGAAAACTGGACAGCTACATGTAAAGGAATGAAATAAGAACACTCCCTAACGCCATGCACAGAAATAAACTCAAAATGGATCAAAGGGGCTTCCCTGGTGGCGCAGTGGTTCAGAGTCCGCCTGCCAATGCAGGGGACACGGGTTCGTGCCCCAGTCCGGGAAGATCCCACATGCCGCAGAGCGGCTAGGCCCGTGAGCCATGGCCACTGAACCTGCACATCTGGAGCCTGTGCTCCGCAACGGAAGAGGCCACAACAGTGAGAGGCCCGTGTACCGCAAAAAAAAAAAAAAAAAAAAAAAAAAAAAAAAAGGATCAAAGGCCTAAATGTAAGACCAGACACTATAAAACTCTTAGAGGAAAATATAGTAAGAATACTCTTTGACATAAATCACAGCTAGATCTTTTTGACCCACCTCCTAGAGTAATGGAAATTAAAAAAAAGAAAATAAACAAATGGGACCTAATGAAACTTAAAAGCTTTTGCACAGCAAAAGGAACTATAGACAAGATGAAAAGACAACCCTCAGTATGGGAGAAAATATTTGCAAATGAGTCAATGGACAAGGATTAATTTCCAAAATATATAAATAGCTCGTGCAGCTCAATATCAAAAAAATAACAACCCAATCACAAAATGGACAGAAGACCTAAATAGACATTTCTCCAAAGAAGACATACAAATGGCCAAGAGGCACATGAAAAGCTGCTCAACATCACTAATTATTAGAGAAATCAAAACTACAATGAGGTATCACTTCACACGAGTTAGACTGGGCATCATCAGAAAATCTACAAACAATAAATGCTGGAGAGGGTGTGGAGAAAAGGGAACCCTCTTGCACTGTTGGTGGGAATGTAAATTGATACAGCCACTATGGAGAACAGTATGGAGGTTCCTTAAGTAACTAAAAATAGAACTGCCATATGAACCAGCAATCCCACTACTGGGCATATACCCTGAGAAAACCATAATTCAAAAAGAGACATGTACCACAATGTTCATTGCAGCACTATTTACAATAGTCAGGACATAGCCACTTAAGTGTCCATCAACAGATAAATGGCTAAAGAAGATGTAGTACATATTACTCAGCCATAAAAAGGAACGACACTGGGTCATTTGCAGAGACGTGGATGCACCTAGATACCGTCATACAGAGTGAAGTAAGTCAGAAAGAGAAAAACAAATATCGTATATTAACACATATATGTGGAATCTAGAAAAATGGTACAGATGAACTGGTTTGCAAGGAAGAAATAGAGACACAGATGTAAAGAACAAATGTATGGACACCAAGCGGGGAAAGCGGGGGGCGGGGGATGGGGGAGTGGGATGAAATGGGAGATTGGGATTGACGTATATATACTAATGTGTTTAAAATAGATAACTAATAAGAACCTGCTATATAGCACAGGGAACTCCACTTCGCTGTACAGTAGAAACTAACACAACATTGTAAAACAACTATACCCCCCCAAAAAAAAACCACAAAGTGTTAGTAAAGATGTGAAGAAGCTCAAACTCTGTTAGATAGTTAAACATAAAGTTACCCTACTACCCAGCAATTCCACACCTAGGAATCTAACCAAGAAAATGAAAACGTATCTTCACACAAATACTTCTAGGGAGATATTCATAGCAATGTTATTCATAGTAGGCAAAAACTGGAAACAAAATGTCCATCAACTAGTGATCAGATGAATAAAATGTGGTATATCTACACACTGTAATATTATTAAGCAATAAAAAGGAGTGAACTATGGATACATACAACCTCATGGGTGAACCTCAAAAACATTAAGATAAATTAAAGATGTCAGATGCAATAGACTACATAGTATATGATTCAATTTATATGAAATGTCCAAAAAGGCATATTTATAGAGACAGAAAAGAGGGGGAATAGGGATTGACTGCAAATGGATATTAGAGAAATTTGGGAAGTGATGGAAATATTCTGACTGGTTTATTGTGATCTTTGTGCAACTCAATAAATTTACTAAAATTCATTTAATTATATACTTACAAAGAGTTAATTTTATGGTATGTAAATTATCCCCCAATATAGCTGCTAAAAATAGGGCACTGCCATGATGTAACCTAAAAGTTCCATTCCTTGTATCTCAATGGACCTGAATTTAATACAGTCTTTTACCTGTAAAAAGTTTCCCAACATACTTATTAATTTTTTAATAATTCTATGCTCTGATATGCTACTATAGATAATTTTTAAATTCATGCACACACACCGAAAAAACTGTTTTAAAAGAATAAACTAAAAAAAAAAAAAAAAAATTCCTGAGGAAGTTCTATTATCTTCTCAAAGCAAAACAGATTTTCATGCACAACCCACTTTGGAAAACTTTTTTTATAATCTGTTAATCCACTCCATGCACCTGGAATGATACTAGAATGTGCTTATAGATGTTTACATAGAAACTCCTTAGAAATACTTGAAGAAAATACTAAATTACTCCTCAGGAGAGCTGAGATTATAACTTAGAATACATCTATGGGGGTGGGGGGTGCTTTGAAAAATTAGAGCCAACATTTATTTAATAATTAACAAGTAACTATAATGTCATTGGTTTGCTCATTTTTATTCAAAATTCTATTCTAAAATGTAACTTTATTGTACATACAAAAAGTCATCTTGTTCTGTTCTTATCTCTAGAATCCATTCTAAATACCATACTCTACCCTCTTCTCCATAGATCTTTTAATGAATGACCTTTGGACAAAAGCAATGAAATATTGACCCTATAATTGCCATAAGTGCATAACAGGGCACAAACTGAAGGTAAAATACATTGGTCAAACCATCTAGTCTTTTTCTCAACCACTATAGAACCCATTTTTTTAGAATAAGTTCATATTCTAAGATATCCTACACCTTTAGTTTTTCTCTATAACTTTCTTTTCTTTTTCCTATAACTAGTATAAAATCCTTCATTCTCTTGAGCAAAATCTCAATAGCTGCTGAACTCTAGCAATTTTAACTAAATTAGTAATATTTCAAATCCTAAATCAAGATCTTTTTTCCCTCTCATTGATGAGTATTTACTCCTTCACATTTGTACAATGATCCTTTTTTTTATTCTGTCATCTAGAAACAACAAATCTTAAAACTGATACTCTTCCATGGATAACTCTTGAGTATTCATCTTATTGAAGTTCAAAGTGAAATAGAGCTAGAATCAAGTTTAAAGAAATTCTCTCTAACAAGATATTTTACCTGTATAAAACTCAATGGCAAACTAATCATTAAGTAAAAACTGAGTTACAGATGTATTATTTCACCCAATTTTGGAGTAAAAAGTAACTTTAAGAAAGTTTATTTGCATCAAATATTTTGTAGAAATCCAGCACTTTAAGATACAAATGCTCATTATAACTGGAGTGACATCAGCAACGCAGTGGAATAGGAAGCACAAGCCTTCACTTGTCCACAGAGATACTGAATTAATATATGAACCAAAATACTTTTACGAGAACTTCAGAAAATAATTAAGAATTTGTAGTACCCCAGGTGGGCACAAAGCTGAGAAGAGCCACATTGAAACAGGTAAGAAAAGCCATTTCAATTTATATATGACAGCCCCTTCCCCAAGCCAGCATACCTCCGTTTGATACAGCTTCTCCTTCAAGGGAAAGAGAAAAGTGGAACCTAAGTTCAATGATCTAGCTTTTTGCAGGGCTATTATTTCTGCTTGCTAGGTGCCTAGAGGCTGACAAAAGTGAAGGAGTGGAGGGTAGTGGCTTGCTGCTGCACCAGTAGGCCTGCAGTAGCAGAGACCATCACACACAAACAGGAGAAGGACCCCACCTTATGACTTCTCCCACAGGTTGGTATGAAGGGAAAAGACTGGATTGTACACCCACATTTTTAGAGAGGTGCCCAAGGGACTGCTATCTGTCCTACCTGTTTGCTGGAAATTGCAGGGAGCTGGCATATTATAGAGCCTGAGGGCTACTAAAGCAAAGTAAAGTGAGGTATCTTGTTGCTGTAGAGCCACAGAACCTGCAGTACCACAGAGAGGCAGCAGAGGGAGCAAGATATTACGAGCTAGGGGAAAAGAAACTGGCAGTTATCTCTAATAAGGAAATTACATGTGCAAGCCTATAGAGTAGTAGCATCCCTCCAAAAAGGTTTCAGATGCCCCAAGAATCTCTTGGTGGGCTGATTATTGATATTCCTCTGTATGAAGCCAGTCCATACAGATTGGGGGAGGTGGCTGTTCATACAGATGCACAAACCTCAGCAAAAAATCACAACTCACACAAGGAAGCAGGTAAACACGACTGAATCAAAGGAACAAAATAAATGTCCAGAAACCAACCCCAAATAAATGAAGATCTATGAACTACTTGACAAATAATTCAAAATAACTGCCTTAAAGAAGCTCAGTGATCTACAAAAGAATAAAGAAAACTAAACAAAATCAGAAAAATGATGCATGAACAAGATGAGAATATCATAAGATAGAAACTATTAGAAAACCCAAACAGAAATTCTGGAGCTAAAGAATACAATAACTGGATTGAAAAAAATCACTAGAGGAGTTCAACAGAAGACTTGCTCAAGCAGAGGAAAGACTGCGTGAACTCAAGGACAGGTCTTTTAAAATTATTAAGTCAAAGGAGAAAAAATTAAAAAACAATGAAGAAATTTTAAAGGATTTATGAGATAGCATAAAATAGAACAACATATGCATTATGAGAATTCCAGAAGGAAAAGAGACAGAGATAAAACTCTGGTGGGTGAGAGAGCTTATTTGAAGAAATAATGGCCAAAAAATGCCCTAAATCTGAGGCAGGAGATGGACATGCAAATTCAAGAAGTTTAAAAGACTACAACCAAGATGCCCAGAGAGACCCACCCCAAGACACTGTCAAAAGTCAAAGACAAAGAGAGAATCCTGAAAGCAGCAAGAGAAAAGTAACAATGGAGTTGTAACTCTACAATGGAGTTCCCATAGAATTATCACCAAATGGTGTCAGGAGAAACCTTACAGGCCAAAGGGATTGGAATGGTATATACAAAGCACTGCCACTGAAATAAGTTAACTACCAACCAAGAATAGACTATCCAGCAACACTGTCCTTTAAAAATGAAGGATAAATAAAGACCACACTGGATAAACAAAAGCTGAGGTATTTCATCATCACTAAGCCTGCCTTATAAGAAATACTAAAGAAAGTCCTGCAAGTTGCAGCAAAAGGGCACTAGACAGCAACATGAAAGCACACAAAAATATAAAGCTCACTGGTAAAGGTAAATATATAAACAAATAAAGAATACTGTAATATATAAACAAATAAAGAATACTGTAATACTGTAATGGTGGAGAAAACACTAAAGTTTCCACACAATAAAAAACCCTGTTAAAAATAATAAACAAATTCAACAAAGCTGCAGAATACAAAATCAACACTCAATCATCAATTGCCTCTCTATACACTAAGAAGGAAATATCCGAAAAAGAAATGAAGGAAGCAACCCCATTTAAAATAACATCCAAAATAATAAAATAGGAATAAACTTTAACAAAGAGGTGAAAAACTTGTACACTAAAAACTACAAAATATTGTTGAAAGAAATTAAAGACAACACAAATAAATGGAAAGCATCCCATGTTCAAAGACTGGAAGACTTACTATTGTTAAATTACTACCCAAAACAATCTACAAATTCAGTGCAATCCCTGTCAAAATCCCAATGACAATATTGTTTGCATACATTTAAAAAATCATCTTAAAATTCATACAGAATCTAAAAGGTCCTCAAATATCCAGAACAACTTGAGAAAGAAGAACATATCAGGAGGCCTCATCCTTCCTAACTTCAAAACATTTTACAAAGCTGCAGTAATCAAAATAGTATAGTATCAGCATAAAGGCAGACACATAGGCCAATGTAAAAGAATAGAAATCCCAGGAAAACCTTCACATATATGGTGAAATGATCTTCAGCAAGGGTGTTAAGACTACACAATGGAGAAAGGATAGTCTGTTCAACAACTAATGTTGGGAAAAATGGATATCCACACACGAAACTATGAAGATGAACCCTTATCTTACATCATATACAAAAATTAATTCAAAATGAATTAAAGACCTAAATGTAAGATGTGAAACTATAAAACCTCTAAAAGAAATCATAGGAGGAAAGCTTCAGGACACTGGAATGTGCAGTAATACCAAAAGCATAGGTAACAAAAGCAAACATGATAAATGGGACTACATGAAACTTTAAAACTTCTGCACAACAAAAGAAAAAAATCAGCAGAATGAAACGGCAACTTATGGAATGGGAGAAAATATTTGCAAACCATATATCAGATAAGGGGTTAATATCCAGAGTATAGAAAGAACTCCTTCAACTCAATAACAACAGAATCTCAATTTTATTTTATTTTTTTTATTTATTTATTTTTTTTTTGCGGTATGCGGGCCTCTCACTGTTGTGGCCTCTCCCATTGCGGAGCACAGGCTCCGGACGCACAGGCCTAGCAGCCATGGCTCACGGGCTTAGTTGCTCCGCGGCATGTGGGAATTTCCCGGACCAGGGCACGAACCCGTGTCTCCTGCATCGGCAGGCGGATTCTCAACCACTGCGCCACCAGGGCAGCCCCAGAATCTCAATTTTAAAATGGGCAATGGACTTGAACAGAAATTTCTTTAATGAAGATACACAAATGGCCAAAGAAGTATATTAAAAAGATGCTCAACAGCACTAATCAATCATAAGGGAAATGCAAATAAAAACTACAATGAGATATTATCTAACACCCATTAGGATAGCAACTATTTTTAAAAAGCAAAACAAAACAACAAAAAAAGAAAATAACAAGTGTTGGTAAGGATGTGGAAAAAAATGGAACCCTTGCACACTGTTTTGGGACTGTAAACTAATATGGTTACTATCAAAAACAGTATGGAAGTTTCTCAAAAAAATTTAAAATAGAACTACCATATGACCCAGCAGTCCAACTTCTAGATATTTATCAAAAAGAATTGAAAACATAATTGCAAAGAGATATTGGCACATCTATCTGTGTTCACTGTAGCATAATTCACAATAGCTAAGAAGTGGAAGAAATCAAAATGTTCACCAACAAATGAATGGATAAAGAAAATGTGATACAGAGAGAGAGGGAGAGAGAGAGAGAGAGAAAGAGAAATCATTCAGCCTTAAAAAAGAAGGAAATCCTGGCATATGCTACAACACACATGAAACTTGAGGACATTATGCTAAGTGAAATAAGTCAATCACAAAAACACAAATACTGCATTATTCCACATATATGAGGTACATAAAATAATCAAATAATAGAAACAAAAAGTAGAATGGTGGTTCCCAGGGTCTACAGGAGGGGAAAACAGGGAGTTGTTGTTCAGTGAGCACAGAATTTCAGTTATGCAAGATGAAAATTTTCTAGAGAGCTGTTATATAATATTGTGCATATATAATAGTTAACAATACTGTAATGTACACTTAAAAATGGTAAGAGAGTAAATTTATGTTATATGTTTTACCACAATAAGATAACATAACATAAAGCTCATTATAAATAATTTTATTTGCACTAAGATAATGAAGAATACAATAACTGAAATAAAAAAGCAACTGAAAGGAATCAACATTCAATCAGATGATACAGAGGAACAGATCAGCAAACTGGAAGACAGAGTAGTGGAAATTATCCAAGCTGTACAGAAAAAAGAAAAGATTATGTGAAAAAATAAAACCTCTGAGACAACATCAAGCATACTAACATTCACATATAGGGGCCCAAGAAAGAAAAGAGAGAGAAAAAGAGGCTGAGAACTGATTTGAAGAAATAATGGCTGAAAACTTCTCTAACCTGGGAAAGGATACAGACATCCAGGTCCAGAAACACAGAGTGCCAAAGAAGATGAACCTGAACAAATCCACACCAAGACATATAATGAAAATGGAAAAAATTAAAGATAAGGAGAGAATATTAAAAAGCAGCAAGAAAAAAACCACTAGGGTTTTTAGGGTTTTATCAGCAGAAAATTTGCAGTCCAAAGGGAGTGGCATGATATATTCAAAGTGATGAAAGGGAAAAAAAACTACAATCAAGAATATTCTACTCAACAAAACTATCATTCCAATTTGAAGGAGAGATGGAGTTTTACAGACAAGCAAAATTTAAAAGAGAGCAGTACCACTAAACTGGTTTTAAAAGAAATATTCAAGGGACTTCTCTAAGTGGAAAAGACCACAACTAGAAATATGAAAACTACACAAGAAAAAATCTCATTGGTAAAGGCAAACATATAGTAAAAGTAGTAGATCAACAATTTATAAAGTTAGTAGGAAGGTTAAAAGACAAAAGTAGTAATATCATCTATAGCCACGATAAGTAAAGGGCTACACAAAACAAAAAGATGTAAAATATGTCGAAAATATTAAATCTGTTGTGGGGGAGTAAAAATGTAGAGTTGTTAGAATGAATTCAAACTTAAAAGATCTTAAGAGATCATCAACTTAAAATAATCATGTTTATACATGAACCTCATGGTAACTACAAACCAAAAATCTATAATAGATACACACTAGAAAAAAGAAAAAATACAAAAATAACACTAAATGTAGTCATCAAGTCACAAGGGAAGAACGGAACAGAGAAAAACAACAAAAATAACCAGAAAACAATGACAAAATGGCAATAAGTATGTACTGATCAATAATTACTTTAAATGTGCATGACCTAAATGCTCCAATCAAAAGATGTAGATGGCTGAATGGATTAAAAACAAAACAAAACAAAAACCAAGACCCACCTATGTTCTATGCTGCCAACAAGAGACTCACTTCAGATCTAAAGATACACACAACTGTAAGTGAGGAGACAGAAAAGGTATTCCATGTAAATGGAAATGAAAAGACAGGTGGGGTAGCAATACTTATATCAGGCAAAATAGATTTTAAAACAAAGACTGTAACATGAGACAAAGAAGGGCATTACATACTGATAAAGAGATCAATCCAACAAGAAGATATAACAACTGTAAATATATATGCACCCAAAAAGGAGCACCTAAATATATAGCAAATATTAACAGACATAAAGAAATTGACACTAACACAATAATAGTAGGGGACTATAATACTCCACTTACATCAATGAACAGACCATCCAGCCAGAATATCAATAAGGAAACACTAGCCTTAAAAGACCCATTAGACTAGATGGAATTAATAGAAATATATAGAACATTCCATCCAAAAGCAGCAGAATACACATTCCTTTCAAGTGCACATGAAACATTCTCCAGGATAGATCCTATGCTAGGCCACCAAACAAGTCTCAATATAATTTAAGAAGACTGAAATCATAGGAAGCATTTTTCTCATAACAAAGGTATAAGACTAGAAATAAACTACAAGAGGAAAAAAGACAGTAAAAACAGAAACACGTGGAGGCTAAAATATATGTTCCTAAACAACAAATGGGTCACTAATGAAATCAAAGGTGAAATTTAAAAGTACTTGAAGACAAATAAAAATGAAAACACAATAATCCAAAATCTATGGGACATAGAAAAAGCAGTTCTAAGAAGGAGGTTAATTGTGATACAAGCCTATCTCAGAAATAAGATAAATCTCAAATAAACAATCTAACTTTACACCTAACAGAACTAGAAAAAGAAGAATAAACAAAACCCAATGTTAGTAGAAGAGAAAAAAATAAAGATCACAGCTGAAATAAATAAAATAGAGACTAAAGATATCAAAAAAAAAAAAAAAAAAGAGAGAGAAGGGGTCCAAATTAATAAAATCAGAAATAAAAGAGAAGTACAACCAATACCACAGAAATACATACTATCATAAGAAATCACTCTGAAAAAATGATATGCCAAAAACTAGACAACCTAGAAGAAATGGATAAATCCCTAGAAATGTACATCTCTCAAAACTGAATGAAGAAGATATAGAAAATATAAACAGACTGATTACCAGTATTAAAATTGAATCAGTAATTTTTTTAAAAACTCCCCAAAAATAAAAGTCCAGGACCAGATGGCTTCAAAGGTGAATTCTACAAAACATTTAAAGAAGAGTTAACACCTACTCTTCTCAAACAATTCCAAAAAAATTGAAGATAAAGAAATGTTTCTGAATTCACTCTATGAGACCATAATAATTCTGATACCAAAAACAGACAAAGACACCACAAATCAAGAATATTACAGGCCAATATCACTGATGAACATTGGTGCAAAAATTATAAACAAAATATTAGGAATCCAAATTCAACAATACATTAAAAGATCATACACCATGATCAAGTGGGATTTATCCCAGGGATGCAAGGATGATTCGATATGCACAAATAAAGCAAGGTGATACACCTCATTAACAAACTGAAGAATAAAATTATATGATTACCTCAACAGATGCAGAAAAAACTTTTAATAAATTCAACATCAATTCATGATAAAAACTCTCCACAAAGTGGGTACACAGGAAATATAATAAAGGCCATATATGACAACTCTACAGCCAACATCATACTCAGCAGTGAAAAGCTGAAAGCATTCTAAGATCAGGACCAAGACAAAGATGCACAATTTTTCTACTTTTATTCCTCAAGCATTAGTATTCCTAGCCACAGCAATCAGACAAGAAAAAAAAAAAAAAAAAATAGAAGGAATCCAAATTGGAAAGGAAGAAGTAAAATTGTCACTGTTTGCAGATGACATGATACCTTATACAGAAAATCCTAAAGTCACCACCAGAAAACTATTAGTACTAATGAACAAATTCAGTAAAGTTGCAGGATACAAAGTTAACATACAGAAATCTGTTGCATTTCTACACACTAACAATAAACTATCAGAAAGAAAAATAAAGAAAACAACCTCATTTACAATTGTATCAAAAAGAATAAAATACCTAGAGAAAAAGCTAACCAAGGAGGTTAAACTATAAGACATTGATGAAAGAAAGGGAAGATACCTCAAACAAATGGAAAGATACATCATATTCATGGATTGGAAGAATTAATATTGTTAAAATGACCATACTATCCAAGGCAATCTACAGATTCATTGTAATGCTTATCAATATGCCAATGGCATTTTTCACAGAACTAGAACAAGTAATTCTAAAATTTGTATGGAAACACAAGAGACCTTGAGTATACAAAACAATCTTGAGAAAGAAAAAAGCTGAAGGTATCACTCTCCCTGATTTCAACCTATACTACAAAGCTACAATAATCAAAACAGTATGGTACTAGCACAAAAACAGACACATAGATCAGTGGAACAGAAGTGACCTAGTCACTTCCCAAAGACCTCACCTCTTAATACCATCATTTGGGGTTAGAATTTCAACATGTAATTTTAAGGGGGACACAAACATTCAGACCATACTTGAAATTGTTGTTAAAAAGAAACATGGTCAACGTACACAGAATTCTTTCTATAAAGAAGTCCTTTACATATTACTTGGACACTACAAAATGAAAAAATCAGAACATTAAGTTTTAACCTCTTTACTAGTTTTAAGAATGCAAGACTAAATTTTTCTAAGATACTGGGGATCCATTTGATTCCACAATAACTGAATAAACCACCAATTACAAGCAGATCATATTACAATAGCTCATTTACAGGGTACTTATTTGAAAATCTGATATTTTTCTACAAAGATTATTTCATAAACACTATCTCTATAGTAAGCCAACCTGAAAAGGTAAACTTAATATAATGCACTAGAAGAATATTTATAATAGAGAGAGAGCATGAGGTCTTGAGTGAAATAGACTTGTATTCAAATCCTGATTCCACTACTTAATAGCCAAGAGACATTGAGCATGTCACTCAGCCTCCCTGAATTTCACTTCCTTTAAGTCCTATAGCATATATCATAATCACAAGAATAAAAAGAAGATTAAACACATCTAACTACTGCTGAATGATTACTTATTGGCAGGCACTAAACTAAGGCTATCCATTATCATATTTAGTCCTTATACCAATCCAAAACAATAGTTACTATTAATACAGATGAAAAATGAAGCTTCGTGGAACTTCTAAGAGGATTAAATGTAAAGTACCTATAATATTACTAGACATATCCCTTTTCCCTCTGAGTAAGAAGCACTTGCTATACAATAAGACTCAAATTAGTCTTCAAGATTGTGAACTCCATGAAGACAGGGATTGTGCCTATCTTGTTTACTGCCATATTCCCAGCCTCTGATATATCACAGGAAAATATGTAATTACTGGATGAATGTACAAATGTTAACTAATTTTCATCAGAAGCAGCCGTATTTCAAAAGTTTTGTTAAAATATCTAGAACCCCCTTTTTTTAAAATTGCTGGTAGCATAAAGACTTTTGAGCAGCATAAATAAATTTGAAGAGAAATATTTAATCTTCTGAAATTTGTGCTGACTTTTCATTATGAAGGGTCACTGAATTATTAGCAAGATGTGATGCTCTTTCTCCTTATCCTTCATGGTCTTTCTCATTCTGAGCCTAACATTATAAGTTTTCTTTTTCATAATTTGTGTCATTTGTTTCATTTTCCTTAGATCTCAAATATTCCACATACTATTTTAAAATAGTCCCTTCTGTTTTAATTCCTACACCATACCACGGACTTCAAAATTATCTGGTGCCTACAATTAGTGAAATTTCCATAGAACTATGAAACCAATCATCTTACTTCTCTTGCTATATCTAAGTTATGCACCACTTTTTCTCAGCTTTATTGAGATACTGTTGACATAGAACATATTTAAGTTTGAAGTGTACAATATGATGATTTTGCAAAATGATTACTACAAAGTTACTTAACACCTCCATCCACTCGTAATTACTGTGTGTGTGTGTGTGTACTGCTAACATTTGAGATCTACTTTCTTAACTTTCAAGTATATAATATAGTATTATTAATTATAGTCACCATGCTGTACACTAAATACCCAGAACTTATTCATCTTGTAGCTGGAGTTGGTACACTTTGGACAACATCTCCCTACTGCTCCTACCTCCCAGCATCTGGCAAACATCACTCTGCTCTCTACTTCTCTGAGTTCAGATTTCTTAGATTCTGCATATAAATGAGAACATACAGTATTTGTCCTTCTCTGACTAATTTCCTAAGCATAACACCCTCAAAGTCCATCCACATTGTCACAAATGGCAGGATTTCCTTCTTTTTTATGGCTGAATAATATTCCTTTGTATATACTATACCATATTCTTTTTATCCATTTATCTGTTGATGGATACAGAGGTTGTTTTCATGTCTTGGCTACTGTGAATAATGCTGCAATGAACATGGGGGTGCAGAAATCTTTTAAAGACTGTGTTTTCATTTCCTTTGGATATATATCAAGAAGTGGAATTACTAGATCATATGGTCATTCTATTTTTAATTTTTTGAGGAACCTCCACACTGTTTTGCATAGTGGCTGCACCAATTTACATTCCCACCAACAATACGCAAGTGTTCCCTTTTCTTGACAGCCTCACCAACACTTGTTGTCTATTGTCTTTTTGACAATAGACATTCTATCAGGTGTGAAGTAGTATTTCATTGTGGCTTTGATTTGCACTTCCCTGATGATTAATTATGTCAAGCATTTTTTCATGTACCTGTTGCCCATTTGTATGTCGTCTTTGGAAAAATGTCTATTCAAGTCCTTTTGCCCATTTTTCAATTGGATTGTTTCATTTTTTGCTGTTGAGTTATATAAGATAGTTAGGTAACACTTTTACATCTGCTTTCTATCTTTCAATATTAGGAACATCTCTCATCTACTTTCTTTCCTTCTCCCATTCTTCTTGCCCATATGCGTCTCTATATTAATTAATCCTGTCTTTTTTTTTTTTTTTTTTTAATAAATTTATTTATTTATTTATTTTTTGGCCGGAGTGGGGAGTTCTCTTTGTTACAGAGCACAGGCTCTAAGCACGCGGGCTGCAGTAGTCGTGGCACGTGGGCCACATAGTTGTGGCTCACAGGCTCTAGAGTGCAGGCTCAGTAGTTGTGGCACACGGGCTCAGTTGCTCCCGCGGCATGTGGGATATTCCTGGACCAGGGCTCGAACCCATGTCCCCTGCATTGGCAGGCGGATTCTTAACCACTGCACCACCAGGGAAGTCCCAATCCTGTCATTTAAATTGGGTTTCATGAAGAATAAATGAAAATGTTTATGTACAATCTAACATATTAAACTGGCACTCCATAACATCAATGATAGTTTCTCTGTCTTTATTTCCAGGTTTATTAAGTGAGAAGTAGTCATTGTTCGTGGTACAAAAACAGAGAGAATGAACCTTCTTATGCACAAACCTATATTCTACCTTCATTTGTCTGTAATGGCATCTAGAAGAGGACAACCACAGAGTGCTATTCCAGCAGCTGTCCTTGCAGATCAACAGAGGAAAAAGAAAGTAAGGAAAATGACAAGTGGGACAATAAACATATCTTTAAAAATTTCCCCAAATTTAAACTGTGATTTCACAGGGTCTAGTTTAAACCCTATACAAAGAAGAAATCTCCTTTAAAATAAACCTAATAAGTGCCCATCATGTCACTACTTAAACATTTCCAGTGAATAGAAGGTCACAACCCTACTAGATGACCCACTGCATTTTTCTAGAATTTTCATTATTTTAAATCTCTGGGTTAGTCTCCAGTATGGTAAGATGTTCAGCAAAGTCAAGCAGCAGAGCACTACCCTATCACAGTGAACATGCAGAATCTATTCTAGTGATGATAGGGGCAATAGCAGCAGCAACTACATCCAGATTCCAGAGGGAGTTGGTTCCAGAAGCAGCACCCAAGGCCCAGGATGAGTATTGTCAAAGGTGCAAGGTTCCACATCTTTATCCAAAATATCATTCATTCTGCAAAATAACTTGGATATTTGTTCTTATCAATGCAAACTACAAGCCTGAACCTCGAGGTTTTTTTTAAAAGATTCCTTTTAATATTCTTTAATAATTGGATAATTTCCAATATCCTTTTTTTTAACATCTTTATTGGAGTATAATTGCTTTACAATGGTGTGTTAGTTTCTGCTTTATAACAAAGTCAATCAGTTATACATATACATATGTTCTCATATCTCTTCCCTCTTGCGTCTTCCTCCCTCCCACCCTCCCTATCCCACCCCTCTAGATGGTCACAAAGCACAGAGGTGATCTCCCTGTGCTATGTGGCTGCTTCCCACTAGCTATCTATTTTACGTTTGGTAGTGTATATATGTCCATGCCACTCAATCACTTTGTCACAGTTTACCCTTCCCCTTCCCCATGTCCTCAAGTCCATTCTCTAGGAGGTCTGTGTCTTTATTCCCATCTTGCCCCGAGGTTCTTCATGACCCCCCCCCTTTTTTTTTTAGATTCCATATATATGTGTTAGCATACAGTATTTGTTTTTCTCTTTCTAACTTACTTTACTCTGTATGACAGACTCTAGGTCCATCCACCTCACTACAAATAACTCAATTTCGTTTCTTTTTATGGCTGAGTAATATTCCATTGTATATATGTGCCACATCTTCTTTATCCATTCATCTATTGATGGACACTTAGGTCGCTTCCATGTCCTGGCTATTGTAAATAGAGCTGCAATGAACACTTTGGCACATGACTCTTTTTGAATTATGATTTTCTCAGGGTATATGCCCGGTAGTGGGATTGCTGGTTCATATGGTAGTTCTATTTTTAGTTTTTTAAGGAACCTCCATACTGTTCTCCATAGTGGCTGTATCAATTTACATTCCCACCAACAGTGCAAGAAGGTTCCTGTTCTCCACACTCTGTCCAGCATTTATTGTTTGTAGATTTTTTGATGATGGCCATTCTGACCAGTGAGAGATGATATCTCATTGTAGTTTTGATTTGCATTTCTCTAATGATTAATGATGTTGAGCATTCTTTCATGTGTTTGTTGGCAATCTGTATATCTTCTTTGGAGAAATGTCTATTTAGGTCTTCCAATATCCTTTTAACAAATTTCTTTTCTGCTTTAAGTTAGCCAGTGGGATTCTTTTGCATGCAACTAAAAATCTGATGAAAATCTGATTGAAAAGTATTATTTAACTTTTAAATAATAAATTTGATAAAAATAAAAATTGTTTAAACAAAAATAAAATACCTCTTGGAAAATATTACTAAATAAAGTTAGGAGCTAATATCAACTTCAGAATCTGAACCTCTTCACGAGAAGTTAGTTTCTCAGTTTGAAAGAAGCAGACCAGTCTTTTAAGTTTTCCTTTTCTCAGAGCACTGTAATTTATTTAGTAAATTTCTCCTTTGGAACTAGGAAGCATCCAAGAGACCCACTGCCAGGAACTGAGCAGCTTATTCCTTTCTGCTAACAACAATATGGTGGAAGTTGATTATTGCAGCCCAGCTGCTCAAGGAGTAGAAAATGAGGAGTGATGGCCTATTCAAGTCGTTGAGGCTGAAGTATGATTTGGAAGGGGAGCAAATATTTCTCCCAAATATTCTTGGATTTTACTGAAATAATTAATGCTACTTATATATCTCTGAAATAATATAAAAATATTGATTAAAATTTCATATAGACATAGTAGAGCTTATTGGTCAAGTGAAAACCCATTAGACCTCATTTTTCTTTTTTTCTAGCTCAATACGTATGGTAAAAACATGAAATCACTAGGATATATAAAGGCAGGTTTGGCAGACTTTTTCTGTTCACTGGGACTGTGAGCTACAAAATTGAATTTGGGGCCCTATCTCCAAGAAAAAGTTATTAGTTCTCAGAATAATGACATGTTAGTGTATCAGACATAGATAAAAGAGTTCCATTATGACTGTTTTTAGCTATGATTTACAGTGGCCTAGATTGTTTTATAACGACTTTCAATTTTGAAAATGTACATCCACTGTTAGTTTTATAGATGTAGTCACAATTGATTGTGGGCTTGAGAGATTGATCCCTCTAACTCAGTAAAAAAAAAAGAATAAAGTTAGCATACAATAAATAGGCATTCTTGATACATTTATAAGCATGTCCTTTAGTAGTAGAATTTTAAGGGAAAAATAAGTCTAAAAATGTTTTAATAATTGCTTAACCATTCAATACTTTTTGTTAGAGTCTGGAGGAAACTGGAGAATAATGCTTGATAGCTCTAGCCCTCTAATAGAACATGATTCTGAGATTATCTACTCATTTGTGCCCAGGTGCAAAAGAAAATTTCATATACTCAATTTCTAATTGGCACTTGGTGTAGAAGTACCACTGAATAATGAATTTAACAAAAGGAAGCCAACCAGGATATCAATTCTTGATTTATTTCACCCACATCTTTCCTTCCTAGCTCATAACAAGGCAGATTTGCCAATGACTTCAACCAAAGTCTTAGACCTACCCATACATACATTTAGATTGAAACCCATACTGAAATTACCTTAACTCTGCTTAGCACTCTTCTCAACCTCTTCTCCTACAGCCCCACTTTTCCCTACATTCCAACAGAAGATTGATCTTTACTCCAAATCAGACCTGGTTAAAGCCAATAGATACATACAGACCCCAAATCACATTCTGCCCCACCCTACCCCATCCTAGCTTGGTCCTCTGCCTAGCTTCTTTCTCCTTAATTCCTGGACAGTTAGACTGACTTCTGCACTCACCCTTTCCTCCAGGATTTAAATCCACCAAAACCACATCCATTTCGGCTCAAGTGGCTAATATCTTTCCTAGCTCTACTCAACTCCTTTCACTGAAACAAGATTTATATACAATACAGAGTTATTTTGAATCCTTTATACTTTCTTAAGCATAATGATCAAGGAGATATAAACTCAGTGATTTAAGTGAGTGAGAGAAATCAGATGGAACACACTATTATTATTATTATCACTATTACATGACAAAAATGGTAAGCCACATTTACATGACTCTAAGCTTATTTGTCCAATTACTGATATTTCATAAAAGAAAAACAAACATCTATTGAGTATTTATCATTCACCAAGTCTGTGCCAGAGAGGTAAGAAGTATTAGCTCTTTTCCTTTTATTTTCAAATAAAAAAGCAAAATAATTATACACACATACACACATACACACACACACACACACACACACACACACACACACACACACACACACAAACAGAGTCCAGACATAATTCTCCAAGAGTTCATGTTTGGTAAAGTTTTGAGCCAGGATTTGAACCAAAGTCTTGTGTAAGCCCCACCATCATAGATCTTAAAATACCTGATACCTCCTTAAAATAATAATTTCTTTGTCTGATAATAGTCCTCTCTGGATATGTTTCAAAAGAACTAGCCACGGAAGTTCTTGTAAGTCATTATTATTGTATGGGAAGGGTATACTGTCCCTATTTTGCTAATGAGAAACCTTACTTACAGAGAGATAATTTGACCCAAATCACACAATTAGTTAATGGCAAACTCGAAACACAAATTTTCTTGGAGTTAATTCCATTAGAGAATGTTTACACAAAAGAGACAGAAGGCACATGTTCAACTCATATATTTCATATGATTTAAGAGTGAAGAGAAGCACTATTAGTAATTAGACCAGTACAGCAAGTGTAAACCAAACTGTCCCAGGCATCCTGGGATCTCTGGTCACCCAACCTAACAAACAGTGGATATTTTAAAAGTGTTAGTTCCTTTCCCCTTCAAGAACCAGATGTGGTCTCACTCTTATCTGAAATAGTAAGACTGAAGTGTTGTTCATTAAAACTCCTTGGTCAAATGTTAAAATTAACGTTTATTATTTCCTAATGGGAAATGTCAGACAATGTCATAATAAATTACTCTCACGGGTAACATATTAAAATGCTTACTCTCTTATTTCTTTTTATATTAATGAATTCCAAGTTATCTGCTCTAGGGGAAAAAAAACAAAAACAAATAATAAAATTGGCATAATATATAATGAGAAGCTGAACTAATGATATCTAAGTTCTCTACTAGTTTGATCTCTAAATGTAAGTGTCTATGACACTACACAAATAAAATCCAAAAGCAAGAAACAAATGAAGTTCACCATGCTCCAAATTATCAATTTTACTGACAAATAGAAATTTCTGAATTACTGGGAAACCACCACACTATGCTACACACATACACATTTCTCTTTACCTTGTAATAGTTTTTCCAAAACTATTATTACAGTATAAATAAATAGTGAGGAAACAGAAAGAGGGGTTTAAGATATGACCAGTTTTCAAATACCAAAGAATTGTCTGAAAAAAAAAAAAAATCATTCTATGATTTTAAAAAGGAGAAAAAAATTAAATTCTCAAATTTCTCAAGTGTTTGAGGCAACGACTGAAAATAGCAGTGAACTGATATTTTAAATTATCGTTATCATTAAACAAATATCTATATATATTTTTAATAAAAAGTAAGACTTTTTAAAAGATTAACTAATTTGATATTTTCCATATGTAGTATGGCAAAATTTATGTCTTCTGATGAATTATCAAAGACAACACAGATTTCTCAGAAAATGGAAATTAAATGAAAGCTCAGTTGCTAGAGCATTTTGGTGCTAAAAAAAACTTTTTAATACACATAGGTAAAATTACACATCACTTTTTGCTATCTTTCATAAACTCTTTGGATAGTTCAAAAACTAAGCCAACACATCCAAAAAATTATTATACTCTCTGTAGTCCAAAAAGATGTTTATGAAATAATCTACTGAACAATTACCTTAATACATATATGTTGTGATGAAAAAGTGGCTTGGGATCAAAACCATCTCTGGCTCAGGTACACTGGGCACAGGTACATTGGGCAAGTCACCTAACTTTTCTGTAAATCAATAAATTTATTTACAAATTTAAGGCTATTAACCTATCCTGACCTACTGTCTTCTCAAGATTAAACATTAAAAAAATATTTTATAAACTACGAAGCAATATATAAGCATACTATATTATTCTGTTGGTCTCAACGGTCAATTAAAATAATTTCCAAGAAATCAAGAATTTATTATCTTACCCAAATGATTTGGGTTGAATGTGAGTACATTCCGCCCAGCATCCACCATTAATTCAGAATCCTATGAATTGGTAATGATGAAAAAAACATAATCTACAGGAAAATATATCTAGTAAATTGACCATTAACCAGTTATTAGGAAGGTAAAATTCTTTTAAAAAAATAGAGTTGAGAATGTGAGAGAAGCGTAAGATCAGGAAAGGAAATAGGACAGCGAAAGTAAATCAGGAATGTTTGGGTGATTTACATTACACCGTCCTTGTATGTTTGCCCAGCAAGGATCTTTTTTTTTTCTTAACCAACGCTCAGGAAATTATTCACCCTTTAAAAAATTTGACTATACGATTCAATCTGCTTTCCAACCAGTAATGCTCAATGGTCTGACAGTTTTTTTAAGTATAAAAGGCATTTACAACTGAACTGCATTGAAGTTCTTTCCCCTATTTCTTACACCACATCCAGCTAATTGCTCTTTAACATGCTAACAGAAGGATAAGCTGGTACATAATAATTCAGGCATGCACCAATCCCATAATGCCAGGAACTCAGAAGCAGCATGAGAAAACATCAGATTTTTGGCATGTGGGCTAGATGTTTAAATCTGCATAGCTTCGAGCCAATTAGACTTGTCAGACTCCAATCCAGTTGAGAGTGACCCCTGATGGTGGAAAGACATGTGGGACAAGCCACAGAAAAGCTTGCAAATGTCAAAGAGGCCAAAAGGTGCCCCACTGGCCTCAAAACTATTAATTAGCAACCAGCAAAAGCACCACCAAAGAATCACTGGCTAGCACTCCTCCTCCAGAGGTTGCTGCTACTCGGCCTCATTATCATCTGGATGGAAAACAACACCCTTTCCTGGGAGCTCTCAGCAACACTCTTATTGATTAAGTTCCCACAGTGTTAAATCATTCTGTAGCTTTCACTCCAATCTTCCCACCCCTGAATAATAAAACCTTCAAAGGATTTACTGGGATGGAGAGGGAAGTGGGGGCACAAGGAGAGAAGGAACACTGCAACATACTGTTTATACAGTGCCCACAGTGTCAGCATAAATCAGATCCCAGGAAGGGTTTAAGAGACATCTAAAATGAAGTTAACCAGAATTTTCTCTTGTACTTACTAAGGTATTAGTCCCCCCGCCCCCCAAAAAAACAAAACAAAAAACCCAAACATATTGACTATTTCTAAGTCACCTACACCAAATAAAATCATGACACTAAATTATATTTCTACAGGTCTTCAGTGATCTTATTTGGTTTGAAGATCACAAATGTCTGCTAGATGCCTGTTCCAATGTGTATAGCAAAATATTCCAAGGAATTAGAGATGAAAGCTAAATGCTGAAGCCATAACTTGAATCTCATGAGAAAAATATGTGTACAGACTTTCACTCCAAATAATTTATACTTATTTTTTATTATTGAGTATTTCTACTTAAACACAGATAAAACTGAAATGAAAGCAAAAAAATAGTTACTGTGATATAATAGATTCATTTGTTTAATACACATTATATAGTAGTGAAAGTGAGTTTTCTCATCTGTAAAATACAGATTATAACTATCTTGCAGAGTGAATGTGGGGATTAAACAAGAGCATCTTATGAAAATCCTTAATATAATGCTTAACATACAGTAAGTGCTCAAAAAATATAGCTGCTATTGTCATTATCCTTAGTATTATAAAGCAAATAACCAGTCACTTGCTCGTTGTATAAAACAAGATGTTTCATCTATTAGGTCTGCTTGGAGCAATACATTTACACTCCAAGTTATTTCCAATTTCCCACAGAGAAATAATAAAACATTAAGTGGACACATATGATCTATACTTATTTGTGGTCTCTCAGCTAGGATTCCCCTGACACACTGCCTGACTCTGACTTAGTAAGATCACAGCTTCTGCCAAAACAGAGAGAGATAGACCAGAGGAAAACAGGAGATCTGAGTTGGACAATGTTGGCTACAAGTTAAGAATGATGGCCACATTTCTGGACAGTATACTTGGCCTTCTGAGCTAGGAAAAAGTAAATTGGCTGGCTAGCTTTCAGGTAGGAAAAAATATTAATTTCACATGACTATTTCATTTGGATAATAGCATACCACAACCATGATATGTGGCAATTAGAATGTTCAAGTTTTGTGGAAAGACAGTGGTAATTTATGGATTTTGTATGAGGCTAAGGTCTATATTATGATTACATAAGTGAGGCCCTTTTTCAATATTTTTGACTCATCCCATATGTGCCCTATTATCAATTATGAAAAACTTTGTGGTCTGAAAATCCATGGGAAGAGGGAAGGGGACAATTTAAACTTAGCGAGTTTAGAAATAAGTCAGGGATAGAAAATAGGATTTAAGATTTTAAAAGTGCAAAAAAAAGTACATAGTTCTCATAGGAGAACGTTTAGTGTGCAATATAAGAACAAACTGAAATAATTGAAAAAAATAGTCTGAGCAGTAAAAGGGAGAGGGACCTCTCAGGGTTAAAGGAGACAAAAAATTATATAAATAAGAACTTTGAAAACAAAGATTGAATCAAGTATAAAATGTCCTATGGATGCCCAATCATCTATCAATACTCATATTCCCCCTATTGAACTTGTAATTGCTGCACGTGTGACCAAACAAAATGTTAGGTACAAAACAGCAATATCACCAAGGAAAAAAATGTAAAGAAAAATGTTTGACTACTTGAATTTGCACTGATGCACTTTATATCTTCATGAGAAAGGGTCATGTGGACTAAATCATACTGGAAGTCAATTTACAATTTATGGTCCCCGCCAAATAAGTTGAGGTGGTAATATTATTTTTCAAATGAACATTCACTAATATTGTGCTGAATTTTTTTTTAATTTTTAAGCTCAAACTACCACTTAAAAAGCACTCTTTCTAAAAATGTTGACTAATGACAACAGGTAACTGGACAGGACTCACAGCTAAAGCACAAAAATATTTTCCTATTACATTTCCAAATTATATATGAGTCAAACAACTTTGGATCTCAGTTTACATTTTGGCAGAAGACTTTACTCTGCAAGACTCTACTTTCCCAACCAATTCCACTGTTTTCATGAAAAATAAAAAAGCATAACAAGGTTTTGCCTCTAAACACAGTGGGATTGATTATACAAGAAGTTGATTGTGGAAGCAAAATGCCAAAATATATTCTAGGCTTCCCTACACACCTCCTGCAATATTGAATACTCTCTAGTAGTAGGTCTACATTCTCAGACTCATATATGGAGATAACAGAGATAATTTTTCACTGAGAAAAAGAACGCTCCCTGCTCCTCCTTCCAACCCTACCAATATCCTCATTAATGCCAACAAGTCACAGTGGGAACAATTTGAAGACAAAATCCACCTAGCAAACACCCATCCCTGAACTCAGCAGAGAAGAAGTGAGCTCTCTGATATCATTTTTGCTATTATTTTCTTAATATAAAGTATGGAAACCCATGACAAGCAGTTGATATTAAGAGGAAAAAAAACACAACTTTTAACTACTTTACAGGTGCAAAGTTCTTTGACAGCTATTTTTATTAAAAACTAAGTAATACTTTAAGCCTATAAGGTTAATGTGATAATTATATGGACAGTAAAATACAAAAAGAAGACAAGAAAGCCAGGCAAAATCAGCACCATGATTGTGCACTCTACTCTAAAGAGGTGAATATGCCACATGATCTCCATTATACAGAGTCCAAATTCCTGAGACATAATTCTTGGAAAACACAGACACACAATCCCTGGTGACAGTTAGAGCATCTGGCCATTGCAGAATTAGCCAAAGACATTGTGTGAGCCCAAATTCAGGAAAGCACTGAAAACAAACTTTTTTTAGACAAAATTGTTTCATTTCAGCTGGCACTTCCCTCTCCACACCACAACAAGAAAAATTAACCTGAACAACATTCTGGGTGACTTCTTTTAGCAAATGCTGAGGCCTGGGCTGTTTCCTCAGAATCTTGTTCTACATCATCAGACTGAAACTCTTGCTGGGAAGGATGAAGATAATGACAACTCCAACTGAGAGGCCATTCACGCCACTCATAATTATAGAACAGGATCGAAGTGCTTAGAGAATGGGTGGGGGACTAAAGGGTAAAAGAGAAATCCATTCAGTCACAAAAGCCATTCCTTGCGAAGACTGGGCCTTAACAGAAGTTCAGACACCTATATTTATCTATCACTTAGTAAGAGCTGATTTGACCACTCATTTCATTAATTTAAATGCAGTTTAAAAGAACTGATCCCAAATAAGTAATTCTTGATCTAAGGTTTTAATACTAATCACTATAGTTTTATTTAAAATCAAATTCCCTATAATAGTTTCGCAGTTATAATAGAATGGTTTGTTATAACAAAGCATGGTTATACTTGTCCCTTATGATGAGAGGACAATTCTAACTAAAAATACTTGTATTCTTACTGCTTCACCAAGAAACCATCAGTATATTTTTTCTCCTTCAGGTAAACATTTTGGACTAGCAGAACAGAAATTATGAACTAATCATAGTCACATTCTTGGAGTTCATCCTAGTAAATCATGTCTCCATCCAAGCAAATGCCCATCGATTTGATCTAGAGGTGAAATACCCCTTCAATTACTCAAAATTTTGTTCTGTACATACTGACACTGTATTTTTAAATTACTTATTTTACTCATTTTGTTTATCACGAGTGCTAAAATTTAGCTAGAATAATTCAGTACTATGACAAAATTACTACTATAAACTTCGCATATTAAACAAGCAAAAGTATTTTTTGCAAAGGAAAATGAAACCAGAAAAAAGACTGATGCAAATCACCTTTTACATAAGCTAGTGACAATAAACTAGTTTGCAATGGAATATCAATAACTGCTGATAGCTAGCTTTATTGAGAGATGAGTCAGAACTCATTTTGCCAAGTAACTAAAAACAAGAGGGATGAAAGTCTCTACCAGCTGCTGTGATATTTTCCTATTATATGTTACTAAAGGATATAGGCTTTTATTTTTACAACATTTTGGCAAATATAGGTGTCCCTCTTTAATTTCCATTGCAACTCACCGTGAAAGGTTTATGTAACAGTAATGGAATGTTGATACCACAACAGAAAACCATTATTTTTACTCTAGTTAATGAAAACTAGGGTTGTTTTTTTGGGGGGGAAGGGGTTTTTGTTGTTGTTGTTGTTTTTTCAGTAATTTCTTTCACTGTCACTAATGGTTTTATGATGATAATCATAGTATAGTATATAATCTGACACAAGTGCTCTTAAAGAAACATCTAGTGCAGCCTCTGTGGGAGGTAACTGTTAGAATTATCTTAAACCACTACCTGTCTTCTGCTACAATAGAAAAGGCCTTTAATCAAAATAATCCTTTTTCCAAAGAGAAACTTTTTTTCCCTCTGCAATTCACTCATCTTAAAAGAGCACTATAGCTTTTATGCATAACTTAATTCATTCTTCAAGACAAGTACAAAATTTGTCACTGACATTTAGCGCCAGCCGTAGGCAATGGATAAAATGAACTAGTTAGCAATTTAACCTGTAAAAAAACAGAGTGGGATGAACAATTTTCTGCCATCAAAGCAAATGGCTAACATTTAGCAGAATTTATTTTTATTTTTCAGCCCATCCCATCTTCAAGAAGAAAGAAGTCAGCCTAACATTTTTTCAGGGTCCTAAATCTTCCTCTCAGCCTATTCCTTTAATGGTTTCAAGTAAATGACTATCCAGAGGATAATTAGGCACTATGCTGTCGCATCATGTCAGGTCACAGCTGGATTTAGTCAGCATTAACCTTTGGGGAGAATTGGAATATCAGTATCATTTAAAATTAAAGACGTGTAAGCAGGCATTTCTGGAGATGTTAGAAAAGTAATTGTCTGTAAATTGTTTGACCTTGAGATTTAATTGCATGCACAACACACATTCTAGCAAGAGCCCTGGACTGTATTCACCTTTTACCTCCAAATCTTACTCCACAGGGCCCATTAGGCTACCTGTGGCTTTTTAAGGAAAATATTAAAGATTCTGGCCTTCAATTTAAAACAAAAGCTTTAAGTATTGCTTGGTATACTAAAAATTTAAAGCAAACGTGCTTATCAATCAGAATACAAATTTTACTATGAATTTTTAAATGCATGCATACCATAGTTATGTTTAAAGGCTAAGTTCAAATTTTACCCCCAATTCTTTTCTGCTAACAAGTTTGCATATTTTGCCTTATTCCCTTTTACCCTAATGAGACAGCTTATGCTTTCAAAGTCCCTCAAGCTAGGCAAATCTCTCCACCGTTTCTACTGTTAATAATGAAACTTTGTAATTATACAAATCCAACGTGGCCAATCAGCTTTCCAGGCTGAGCCTTCGGGTACCTCATAAATTATTCATGTGACACTTGGGCCTGTGAACTCACTTGCTTATATTAGAAGCCTAATTAATATTTAATCACACGTGCAGAGGGCACTTGGAGCTGCACTGTCCCTGAAAGCAGGGTAAATATAAATGTGTGTATGCCTCGATGTAAATCTCATCCAGTATCAAAAGCAAGGTGTCTACAGCTTACGGAAGTGACTAGGAAACACACCAGGTGCCTTCCAGTCAGTGTGAGTCACCCCCATTGAGCTTACTACATATGAGGCACTGTGCAGGAGGAGGAAGTTGAAAACCCTATTCCCCGGGGCACCCATGAATCCTTTCTGGCTTGAAATCAGGGGATTTCAAAGCCTTTGACAGGTAAATATTGCCTTTTCAAATTCCAAATAGAACAAAAAATTGAACATAGTTATCCAGCAGTGTAGAAAGAAATGATACACTTCTACATTCTCAAAGGATGTTTGGCCTTGGATAGTTATCATTTTGTTAAAAGACAGCAGTACTATTAAGCAACATACAGTAAACCTTGGTAACCTTTTCTGAGATTTCACTATTTTTCCCCCCAGGAGAAAGGGCTAGAAAAGCAAGCCAAATAATTATCTGACTAGACAGGCTTAAAGACAGGTGCTATTTAGTGGAGTTGTCCTATGTTGTACTAAGAAAAATAAAACATGTTCTTTCAAAGGGTGATGGGAGAAAAAGACCCATAGCAAGCTATGGTACACCATAAGTCTGTGAGATGATGAAAGAAACAGTCACTGAGAAAGAAGCATGAAATAGGTCCACAGGCATGACTACTGGATAGAACCAGCACTGCCACACTATGGGAATCTATACTCCCAGGTTACATAGCTTTAAAAGTACAGCCGGTGGCATTGTTTCTAAAGATCTCCTCTGTCTTTGATGACATCTCCATTCCACCAGAAATGACTCTACTGTTTTCCCCTGGAGTTGCTATGACACAATCATCACTACTGGCAACTCCATATTAAGAGAATCAATGAGAAGACAGAGTTTATAGTTCTTCAGGCGATTATATTGCAGTACCCCAACATCTCATGAGGTGATTGTGCTGAGACATTTTAGCAGGTAAGTCAAATGATATGATGGTGATCCTTTTACAAAAGGAAAAAATGGCAAAGAGTGGCAGGGCTGCCATTTAAAGAGATCACTAACAAAATACTTTATATTAACCCTAGGATATGATATCACTGGCCACCCTGTTATTTTCTTTTACAAAATAAATTAGATTGTGCCCAAATGTAGTCTTGGCAGTTCACAGCACAGTTAGTAAAAACAATAGTTTTATATGTCTAATTAGGACTCCTACTAAGCTTGCTTCTTCCTGGTCAATAAGAAACACAGATTTGAAGAACATCTATGATAAAATCCTATTGCCTTCACACTGGATTATCTCAAATGACGCACCTAATCTCGTGGGCTTCTAAAAGGCACCCACTGCTGAAGATCTTTTTTTCCTGGGTTGCACTGGTCCTAATTCTAAATCTTTTATCAGTACGTTGCCCTGAAAATGTGTGTAGAAATTGTGCATGGATATAAACCATACAGACCTAGAAGGAATACATCTTAAATATGATAAGGCAAAGAACCACTGATTTCTAAAAGACAATGACTTTGGAGTACGTAAAATCTGAATTCAAATTTCAGCTGTCTTTATGACTGTGTGGCTTTGGGCAAATATATTCTCATCAAATCTCAGTTTTGTCATTTATATATACAATGGGTTTGCTGACACCTACCTAATAGAATAAGATAATGTATGTAAAGTATTCACCAAAGTGCTTAGCATGCAAAAGGTACCCAAAAATGCTAGATAACATATAGGTATCAGGACTCACAATTCACTCAATCATTCATTTATTCTTACCCTAATCCTTAGTAATTGGAATAAGTTATTATACAAGTTAACTAGAAACCACAGTACCTATTATCTTTAAGAGAATGGGGGATTACCTTGTGGGCTCTGGTTTTAGCAGAATCCTAACCAAACCCATTTGCCATTAAGAGTTGTGCTATGACTGGGTTATTATCAGCAAATAAAAAGAAGAAGGGGGGCTTCCCTGGTGGTGCAGTGGTTGAGAGTATGCCTGCCAATGCAGGGGACATGGGTTCGTGCCCTAGTCTGGGAAGATCGCACATGCAGCAGAGCGGCTGGGCCCGTGAGCCATGGCCACTGAGCCTGCACGTCCAGAGCCTGTGCTCGGCAACGGGAGAGGCCACAACAGTGAAAGGCCCGCGTACCACAAAAAAAAAAATAAATAAATAAAAAAGAAGGGCAGGGCCAAATATATCTACACTACTTTAGAAAATAGCTTTACACCATCCATAGCTCTTCATTCTGAACAAATCTTGTTCATTAATAGTAAATAGTCAGGACTTCCCTGGTGGCACAGTGGTTAAGAATCTGCCTGCCAATGCAGAGAACACAGGTTCGATCGCTGGCCTGGGAAGATCCCACATGCTGCAGAGTAACTAAGTCCATACACCACAACTACTGAGCCTGGTTCCAGAGCCCGCGACCCACAACTATTGAAGCCTGCACACCACAACCACCAAAGCCGGTGCACTCTAGGGACCACATGTGGCGACTACTGAGCCCACGTGCTGTGACTACTGAAGCCCGTGCACCTAGAGCCTACACTCTGCAACTAGAGAAGCCACCGCAAAGAGAAGCCTGCACACTGCAATGAAGAGTAGCCCCCACTTGCCACACTAGAGAAAGCCCATGCACAGCAAAGAATACCCAATGCAGCCAAAAATAAAATTTTTAAAACATTTTTTTAAAAGTCAATAGTCACACTCTGACAATCAGTAGAAATTGTGACCCTGGGGAGTTCAATTTGGATGAAGCCAAACCATGGGCTGTGGTATGTTAAACATCAAGATGAGGGAGATGTGGGGAGAGTGGCGAACCCGGAAAGAGCATGGAAGCTTCATGTCCCATCCCAAATACTCTTCACTATGCATGTCTTCCAGCTGGCTGTTCCTGAGTTATATCCTTAGGCAATAAACTGGTAACCTAGTACAACCAATTCATGCTATGGAACCACTACCAGAGGACTTTGGATTTCACAAAAGAAACCATGAGTGGGGACCTTTGGGAAACATCTAATTTCCCAGGCAACTCAAATATTTGGATGACTGAGAATTATCAATTTTCTACATATATAGCCATGTGGCTGACAGGGTCTTGGTGCTGCGGTCTGGTGTCAGGCCTAAGCCCCTGAGGTGGTAGAGCCAAGTTCAGGACATAGGACCACCAGAGACTTCCCAGCCACATGTAGTAACAATCGGCGAGAGCTCTCCCAGAGACCTTCGTCTCAACGCTAAGACCCAGCTCCACCCAACGGCCAGCAAGCTCCAGTGCTGGATGCCCCATGCCAATCAACTAGCAAGACAGGAACACAACCTCACCCATTAGCAGAGAGGCTGCCTAAAATCATGCTAAGTTCACAGACACCCCAAAACATACCATGAGACATAGCCCTACCCACCAGAAAGACAAGATCCAGCCCCACGGACCAGAACACAGGCATCAGTCTGCTTCACCAGGAAGCCTACATGAGCCACTGAACCAACCTCACGCACGGGGGGCAGACATCAAAAACAATGGGAATTACGAATCTGCAGCTGGCAAAAAGGAGACTGCAAACACAGTAAGTTAAGCAAAATGAGAAGATGGAGAAATATGCAGCACATGAAGGAGCAAGGTAAAAACCCACCAGACCAAACAAATGAAGAGGAAATAGGCAGTCTACCTGAAAAAGAATTCAGAGTGATGATAGTCAAGATGATCCAAAATCTTGGAAATAGAATGGAGAAAAGACAAGAAATGTTTAACAAGGACCTAGAAGAACCAAAAAGCAAACAAACAATGATGAATAACACAATGAATGAAATTTAAAATTCTCTAGAAGGAATCAATACCAGAATAACTGAGGCAGAAGAATGGATAAGTGACCTGGAAGATAAAATAGTGGAAATAACTACTGCAGAGCAGAATAAAGAAAAAAGAATGAAAAGAATTTAGGACAGTCTCAACAGACCTCCGGGACAACATTAAATGCACCAAAATTCAAATTATAGGGGACCCAGAAGAAGAAGAGAAAAAGAAAGGGTCTGAGAAAATATTAGAAGAGATTATAGTTGGAAACTTCGCTAACATGGGAAAGGAAATAGTCAATCAACTCCAGGAAGGGCAAAGAGCCCCATACAGGATAAATCCAAGGAGAAACACGCCAAGATATAAATTAATCAAACTATCAAAAATTAAATACAATGGAAAAATATTAAAAGCAGCAAGGGAAAAGCAACAAATAACATACAAGTGAATCCCCATAAGGTTAACAGCTGACCTTGCAGCAGAAACTCTGCAAGCCAGAAGGGAGTGGAAGGACATATTTAAAGTGATGAAAGGGAAAAACCTAAAACAAAGATTACTCTACCCAGCAAGGATCACATTCAGATATGATGGAGAAATTAAAACCTTTACAGACAAGCAAAAGTTAGGAGAATTCAGCACCACTAAACCAGCTTTACAACAAATGTTAAAGGAATTTCTCTAGATGGGAAACACAAGAGAAGGAAAAGACCTACAATAATAAACCTAAAACAACTAACAAAATGTTAATAGGGACATAAATATCTATAATTACTTTAAATGTAAATGAATTAAATGCTCCAACTTAAAGACACAGACTGGGTGAATGGACACAAAAATAAGACCAATATATATGCTGTCTACAAGAGAACCACTTCAGACCTTCAGATGGAAAAAGATATTACATGCAAATGGAAATCAAAAGAAAGCTGGAGTAGCAATTCTCATATCAGACGAAACAGACTTTAAAACAAAGACTATTACAAGAGACAAAAGGGACACTGCATAATGATCAAGGTATCAATCCAAGAAGAAGATATAACAATTTTAAATATTTATGCACCCAACATAGGAGCACCTCAATACATAAGGCAAAGCCATAAAAGGGGAAATCAACAGCAAAATGATAATAGCAGGGAACTTTAACAGCCCACTTTCACCAAAGGACAGATCATCCAAAATGAAAATAAATAAGGAAACACAAGCTTTAAACGATACATTAAACAAGATGGACTTAGTTGATATTTATAGGACATTCCATAGAAAAACAACAGAATACACTTTCTTCTCAAGTGCTCATGGAACATTCTCCAGGATAGATCACACCTTGGGTCACAAATCAAGCCTCAGTAAATTTAAGAAAATTGAAATGATAACAAGTATCTTTTCCAACCACAATTCTATGAGACTAGATATCAATTAAAGGAAATAAAACTGTAAAAAATACAAACACATGGAGGCTAAATAATACACTACTAAATAACCAAGAGATCACTGAAGAAATCAAAGAGGAAATTTAAAAATTCCTAGAAATGAATGACAATGAAAACACGACTGCCCAAAACCTAGGGGATGCAGCAAAATCAGTTCTAAGAGGAAAGTTTATAGCAATACAATCCTACCTCAAGAAACAAGAAACATCTCAAATAAACAACCTAACCTTACACCTAAAGCAATTAGAGAAAGAAGAACAAAAAAACCTCAAAGCTAGCAGAAAGAAAGAAATAATGATCGGATCAGAAATAAATGAAAAAGAAATGAAGGCAACAACAGCAAAAATGAATAAAACTAAAAGCTGGTTCTTTGAGAAGATAAGCAAAATTGATAAACCACTAGCCAGATTCATCAAGAAAAAAAGGGAGAAGACTCAAATCAAAAGGTTAGAAATGAAAAAGGAGAATTAACAACTGACCCTGCAGAAATACAAAGAATCATGAGGGATTACTACAATAAACTATATGCCAATAAAAGGGACAACCTGGATGAAATGGAAAAATTCATACAAAAGCACAACCTTCCAAGACTGAACCAGGAAGAAATAGAAAATAGAAACAGTCCAATCACAAGCACTGAAATAGAAACTGTGATTAAAAATCATCCAACAAACAAAAGCCCAGGACCAGATGGCTTGACAGGGGAATTCTATCAAACATTTAGAGAAGAGATAACAGCTATCCTTCTCAAAGTCTTCCAAAATATAGCAGAGAGAGGAACACTCCCAAACTCATTCTACGAGGCCACCATCACCCTCATACCAAAACCAGACAAAGATGTCACAAAAAAAGAATACTACAGACCAATATCACTGATGAACACAGATGCAAAAATCGTCAACAAAATACTAGCAAACAGAATCCAACAGCACATTAAAAGGATCATACACCATGATCAAGTGGGGTTTATCCCAGGAATGCAAGGATTCTTCAATATACACAAATCAATCAATGTCATACACCATATTAACAAATTGAAGGATAAAAACCATATGATAATCTCAATAGATGCAGAAAAAGCTCTCAACAAAAATTCAACACCCAATTACTATAAAAACTCTCCAGAAAGTAGGCATATAGGGAACTTACCTCAACATAGTAAAGGCTATATATGACAAACCCACAGCCAACATCATTCTCAATGGTGAAAAACTGAAACCATTTCCTCTAAAATTAGGAACAAGATAGGAATGCCCACTCTCACCACTATTATTCAACACAGTATTGGAAGTTTTGGCCATGGCAATCAGAGAAGAAAAAGAAATAAATGGAATCCAAATTGGAAAAGAAGTAAAACTGTCACTGTTTGCAGATGACGTGATATTATACACAGAGAATCCTAAAGACACTACCAGAAAACTACTAGAGCTAATCAATGAATTTGGTGAAGTAGCAGGATACAAAATTAATGTACAGAAATCTCTTGCATTCCTATACACTAACGATGAAAACTCTGAAAGAGAAATTAAGGAAACACTCCCATTTACCACTGCAACAAAAAGAATAAAATACCTAGGAGTAAACCTACCTAAGAAGACAAAAGACCTGTATGTAGAAAACTAGAAGACACTGATGAGAGAAATTAAAGGTGATACAAACAGATAGTATCTGATACATGAACAGATGTATCATGTTCTTGGACTCAAAGAATCAACATTGTGAAAATGACTATATAACTACCCAAAGCAATCTACAGATTCAATGCAATCCCTATCAAACTACCACTGGCATTTTTCACAGAACTAGAACAAAAAACTTCACAATTTGTATGGAAACACAAAAGACCCAGAATAGCCAAAGCAATCCTGAGAAAGAAAAACGGAGCTGGAGGAATCAGGCTCCATGACTTCAGACTATACTACAAAGCTACAGTAATTAAGACAGTATGGTACTGGCACAAAAACAGAAATGTAGATCAATGTAACAGGACAGAAAGCCCAGAGATAAACTCACACACATATGGTCACCTTACCTTTGATAGAGGAGGCAAGAATATACAATGGAGAAAAACAGCCTCTTCAATAAGTGGTGCTTGGAAAACTTGACAGCTAAATGTAAAAGAATGAAATTAGAACACTCCCTAACACTATATACAAAAATAAACTCAAAATGGATTAAAGACCTAAATGTAAGGCCAGGCATTATAAGACTCTTAGAGGAAAACATAGGCAGAACACTCTATGACATAAATCACAGCAAGATCCTTTATGACCCACCTCCTAGAGAAATGGAAATAAAAACAAAAATAAACAAATGGGACCTAATTAAACTTAAAAGCTTTTGCACAGTAAAGGAAAACATAAACAAGACAAAAGGACAACCCTCAGAATTGTAGAAAATATTTGTAAACGAATCAACGGACAAAGGATTAATCTCCAAAATATACAAGCAGCTCATGCAGCTCAATATCAAAAAAACAAACAACCCAATCCAAAAACGGGCAGAAGACTTAAATAGACATTTCTCCAAAGAAGATATACAGAATGCCAACAAACACCTGAAAGGATGCTCAACATCACTAATCATTAGAGAAATGCAAATCAAAACCACAGTGAGGTATCACCTCACACCAGCCATAATGTTCATCATCAAAAAATCTACAAACAATAAATGCTGGAGAGGGTGTGGAGAAAAGGAAACCCTCTTGAACTGTTGGTGGGAATGTAAATTGATACAGCCATTATGGAGAACAGTATGGAGGTTCCTTAAAAAACTAAACATAGAACTACCATATGACCCAGCAATCCCACTACTGGGCACATACCCTGAGAAAACCATAATTCAAGAAGACACATGTACCACAATGTTCATTGCAGCACTATTTACAATAGCCAGGACATCAAAGCAACCTAAGTGTCCAACAACAGATGAATGGATAAAGAAGATGTAGCACATATATACGGTGGAATATTACTCAGCCATAAAAAGAAATGAAATTGAACTATTTGTAATGAGGTGGATGGACCTAGAGTCTGTTACACACAGTGAAGTAAGTCAGAAAGAGAAAAACAAATACCATATGCTAACACATGTATATGGAATCTAGAAAAATGGTTCTAATGAACCTAGGGGCCAGACAGCAATAAAGCTGCAGACATAGAGAATGGACTTGAGGACACGGGGAGGGGGAAGTGTAAGCTGGGACGAAGTGAGAGAGTAGCATTGACATATATACACTACCAAATGTAAAACAGATAGGTAGTGGGAAGCAGCTGCATAGCCCAGGGAGATCAGCTCGGTGCTTTGTGACCACCTAGAGGGGTGGGATAGGGAGCGTGGGAGGGAGACACAAGAGGGAGGGGATATGGGAATATATGTATACATGTGGCTGATTCACTTTGTTGTGCAGTGGAGACTGGCACAAGATGGTGGGGCAGTTATACTCCAATAAGGATGTTGAAAAAAGAAAAACAAAAAAAAACTGAAGGTGAGGTTTTTCTGGAGGTTGAGAGGAATGGAAGTAGACTGCATAAATATACACCTCTTGGACCCCAGGTCTGCTACTGGGAAAATTTTGAGAAATGACAAGGATGTAGAACTAAGCAATCCTAGAAGGGCCACCAACCCTGTCTCAGCTATGGACTTAATTGAAAGTCTAATTTATGCAGTAGAGCTGAGAGCTGAGATTGGTTCAAATACGTTCTTCCTCAGTGAGGACTACCTCTGAAAGGGGGTGTGTCTGAGCTTGCCGGAAGAGGGAGGGAGGTGGGAGAAGTGTGGAAAACAGTAGACTCAACTTCGAAAAACTACAGGTGGCGAGGAGAGCAAAAGCAGAATAACTGAGGGGTGAACTACACAGGAACATTCCCATCAATTTAACAATAATCAAACAGGTTTTTTTAAATAGATACCTACAATTAGAGACTCCTCTAACACATCCCTGTGGAGGGACTATATTTAGCAAATGAGTGAAATTATCCAAACTGCCATTGCATGGCAAACTGGCATCAGGTGGCCACATACTTGATAGGCATAAAACCTAAAATCCCCAGTCAAAATTAAATTTTGCTTCCATATTTACCTCTCATATTTCTTTGATTCTATAAGCGCAATCCTTATTACATCTCACAGGTATCACATGTAGTTGATATTCTATCTCCCACTCTATTTCATAAACCCTGCATCGGCATTTGTCAAAGACTGGTCCAGGGACGGCATGTATCTTAATCACCAAAGGCTAGCAGCCTGAAGCTTATGTAATTTAGTGAGCTCATTTTAGGAGAAAGAATATAAGATTACAAATCAAAGTTAGATACAAATGTGAATATTTATTTAGCACAAGAAAAGAAATCACAACAAATTATTGGACTCTTGAAAATTGACCTTACTTTTGGAAATTTATCAACAGTGCTTGTATAGAAATCGTTCCTGGTGGAAACAGTGGAATAAACTGCAGTAAAAGCATGAAATTTAGAAAAGTGCACCAACTTGTAGAAAAAGAAGTTTTGTGTATCAATAAGAAATTATATCACTCTTTTTAGAAAAACAAAGGGGGAGGGATTGCCAAAGCACATACAGGGTTGAAAATTTTCAAGCACTGTGCAAGTATATATGCATCTTTTCACTCTCCTGTATATTTCGACACTATCAATGACAACATTTAAGAGACTGTATGTGGGTAACGAGGAACGCATAACCTATTGTACAGCTCAAATGTCAAAAACCTCCCAGGGTGTACTAGAAGCCAGGCAGTAATGTAAAGAGCAAAGTGGGCGGTGAGGACCTGGAGAGTAGCAGCTCCTCTGCTCCTCCCAGTGGTTAACCATGTGGGAATTAGCCCAGCAAGGCCAGGTTTTTAAAGAAATGCTAAAAATCTGAACCACTAAGAGAAATCCCTTAATTTTTAAATGTCGTTGAGAACTAGGGCACAATTTTAAAAGGCACTGAGTTGGCAAAACAAAACATGTCTGCAGGCCATCATAGTTCTCTAACACATGGAGTATTCATAGATGACACTGAAGTTAGAAACAAATATCTATATTACAGCCTCTTATAGTATGACAGCTCCCTAATCCAACTGTGGCCTTATCAGTGATGCTTTTTATATATCCATCTTTGAGCACAGTGCCTTCCAGGAATATCTGATTCACTGCTGAATCCTCAGCACCTAGTACTCTGCCAGGCATGTAGTTGAAGCACAATACATAGTTGTTGAATGAATGATTGGAGCGGGCTCCATTAACCTCACAGATGAAATTCAAGACCACATTACTGGATGAACAAGGCAAGCCAAAAAAAATTATATATATATATATATAAAATATGTATAATATATATGTATACATACTTGTATATACACACAATATAGTATCATTAATTCAAGTTTAAAATATATAACACAATAGTGAACATAGTCTATAGATTCATACATATGTAGGAAAAAATATAAAGATATTCACAGAAATGATCAAGACAAATTTGGTATGGCGGTTACCTCTTAAGAAAAGGCTATCGGGATTGTGGAGGCATGCATAGAAGATTTTAACTATATTTGTAGTTTTTCTTTCTCACCTTGGGTGATGGGTACCTGAAATCAGTTACATTCTTCTTAACTTTTTGAATTACTCAAATATTTCATAACAGTTATTTAAATAAACTTTTAAATTTTGGAATAATTTTAGATTTACAGAAAAGTTGCAAAGATAGTACAGAGAGTTCCCATAAACCCTTCACCCAGTTCTCCCCATCTTACGTGAGTTAGCATCTTACATTAGTATGATACATTTGCCAAAAGAAAGAAGCTGACATTGGTACATTACTAGTAACCAAACTCTAGACTTTATTTGCCTTTCACCAGTTTTTCCATTAATGTCTTATATCTGCTCAAGGATGCAGTCCAGGGAACCACATTGCATTTAGTTGTTATGTCTCCCCAGTCTTTTCTGATCTGTGACAGTTTCTCAGTCTTCCCTTATTTTTCATGATCTTGAGTCTAAACTTACTGGACAAAGGTCTTGAAGTGTACCCTATTCTGGCATTTCTTGTCATTTTTCTTATGTTTATATTGGGGTTGCAGATTTTCTGAGACGAAATGACAGAAGTGAAGTGCCCTTCTCATCATATCACATCAGGGGTACATGTTATTTCACATGACAGCATTTTTGATGTTAAGTTTCATCATTTGGTTAAGATAGTGCTTGCCAGGATACTCCACCATAAAGTTACTATTTTCCCTTTCCTTACTCTATTCTTAGGAAATGAGTCACTAACTCTAGCTCACCCTCAAGGGGAAAGTGTGGGAGGGAAAAGGAAGAGCAGAATTAAGCTCTAACTCCTGTAGAGGAGTATCTACACATAGGTAATAAATTTTTGAAAAAGAAAATTGAGTGTAGCATAAAAAGAGAACAGGAGACGTAAAAAGTGAGAAGAATTATACTGCCAGAAACATCCAAGGCTTTTCTGTGACCTGTGGAGACAACAGTATCTCCTATTTTTAAGATAAATACATGTGCACATTCAAAATGTCAAAACAGTCTCTTCTGTGAGTTATTTTTTCCATTCAAAGAGTAACCAAATTTTCTAACAGGTAACCATTCTCTAAGCCTAGATACTAATACCTGCTTTAATAGATATGAATAGTGGTTCTATTTAAAGGAATTTTTTCCCGCAAGTATTCAACTACTTATTGTATTCAAGAGAATGGACTGGCACTGTGAAAAATTTCTTCTAAAATATGTACAGTGTTAAGTACCTGCCCACCAAGGATGCTACAATCTGGTATAAGGGAAGGGGGCTTAGGAAGTTTGAAGATAAGTGCCCACATAACAACAGCACAAGTCACGCTGGGTTTATTGCCATGAGAGAAGTACTAATTCAGTGGTATATGAATTTGGATGAGAAAAAGACAGACTTCGACTTAGAGGTAACTAGTGAGACTGTGCTCACTGTGTATCACCTCTAGGAAATTCTCTGTCTCTTTTCAGAGAGTCACAATATCGGAGATCTGACATCTTGATCAATTTAAATGCTAGGTTCTACAACAAACTTGTAGTTACCAGGGAGGAAGGGTGGGGGGAAGGGATAGTTAAGGAGTTTGAGATTGACATGTACACACTGCTATATTTAAAATGGGTGACCAACAAGGACCTACTGTATAGCACAGGGAACTCTGCTCAATATTGTGTGACAACCTAAATGGGAAAAGAATTTGAAAAAGAATGGATACATGTATATGTATGACTGAATCTCTTTGCTGTACACCTGAAACTATCACAACACTGTTAATCAACTATACTCTAATATAAAATAAAAAGTTTAAAAAAAGGAAAAAAATACTAGGTTCTACAATAGAGTATACCCATAAGAAAGAAAACCAGCATTGCTTTAGATATAATCAATACCAGAGTAGAGAAGGTAGAAAGTAGAAAACTAAAAAATTACCCTCTAGAGAGACAAAGATTAAAATCTTCACTGCATCAGTGTACTACTCAAAAAAATACTGGAATGACTCCCATTTGTTGATATATCAATCCTCTCCTCAGCTCTGTGCCAACTTGTATTATCATACTTTTCTTATCTCATTTCTCACCAGTTTCAACATGGCCCACTGCTTCTATTAATTCAACTGCTTATTCTACTTTGCTCACAGTTTTAAGATGGGGCCTCCATGGCCTATATATTAGTCAGGATCCTTTTCATTACAAACAATTTATGCCCAATTCAGATAAACTCAAGCAAAAAAGAGTGAGAGCAAGAGAGAGAGAGAAGGGGGATGTGGTACTTGGCTAACATGACTGAAAATTTGGGGCAAGTTCAGGACACTGACTCTGACTTTTGGCTCTAAGTTCTCTCTGGATGTTTCATTCTCAGGCATGCTCTCCCTTTAGAGTGGTTCCTGGCTGCTCCAGGGTCACATACTCACAGCGTAGTAACCTCAGCAGGAAGAGATCTTCTTTTTCCCAATAATTCCAGTCAAAGCCCCAAGACTGAATCTTATTGGATGGAAGGGACATATTTTTGAACCAACCATTGTGGTCAGGAGAGGAATATGCTAATTTTCTAGGCCTAGATCACATCTCACTCTTCACTTTGAGAAAAGAAAGGTAGCAGGCACATTGAAACCATCAGGACTGAGACATAGAGGAACGGTGTTCTCCAGAGTAAAATATGTTTATTTCCATAATCATAAGAAGGCAGAGTGAGTACCCAGTGGGCAAAAACAATTGTGTCTACCTTACCCTGTCTGTGTCACTCCCCAAGTAGAATTCACACATTTTTCTCACCTCCTTGGGCTACTCCCATCTCCGCTGTTCCTCAAATTTGTCACCTGCTCTGCCACTTGAAAGAGTTTTACTTATCTTTTAATAGCTTGTTTATGTGTCCCCTCTTTTGCTAAGCCTTTCATTAATGCTCCAGTCATGTAATTGCTCTAAGATTCCACAGATCACACGTTCCTCTAATTGGTATTTATTCCATTCTATCATATTAAGGTAATTTTTATAATACAAATTATTTGAGGGCAGAGAAGGTACCATACCCATCTTGGTTTTACTTGTCTTAAAGCAAAGTGTCATATGCAAAGAAGTCACTAGATAAACATTTGCTGAGTTAAGAGACATCCAATTTTTTCCACCTCAAACCTCTTCTCCTATTAATTCTTTCTGACTTTGATCAACCATTTCTGAATCCCTCTCCAAATTTATATATGCTTTTGGTGCTGCTGGCTTTGACAGTCTCTTAAGTCTCACATAATCTACTTTATCTTCACCAATGGGTTCAGCTTTGTTCCAGTCCCTAGGGACTATAGGTCTATGTTGAGTTGAGATGGAGGAATTTAAAGCATTCCAGCCAAATACCTAGAGAATTGCATTAACGCCTCTCTCCAAGCTTCTGCTTTGGTGACCTACATGGCACCTATTTCCTCCAGAACTGATTCTTTATATATTCTGTGGGATTATATATATATATATTCTGTATATTAAACAGAGCAAGGTTTTAGAGTCAAAGGATTTGTGACCTCAAATAAACTACTTAATCTGAGTCTTGCTTGTTCATCTGTGAAAGAGGGATTTTTTAAATACTTAACTTCACAGAGTTTTCACAAGGATAAAATAGAATAACAAACAAAGAGCCTAGCATAACATGTGATATATGAAAAGCAACAAATGTTAGCAGTCTGTACTAAAAGGTCTGTGGACCAACTAACCTGTCTCCCTTTTCCACTACAAAATCTTCCCATCAAGGAATCTTGCAGGGATGTGCTCACTTGCATGACCAAAAATCATATTAGATAACTGAAAATTTAGTTGCTGTAATCAAAGAACCTCCTGGAAATCCCAATGGAACATGATTTCTTCTAGAGAACCCAACCCAAGTGCAAGTCTATTCCTTAAATTGGCTGAACCTATATCTTCCTTCATTATCCTAAAAACCTGACAAGCTAAGTCCCCAGAGCTTATAGATGGCCCCATTTTAACCTGTGGTCTAAAACCTCCATAACTGTTTTTTCTAAGTCCCAGACTTGGAATTCATGCCTTGCTAAGATCTATGCCTTGCTCTGATCATAAACAGAACTATACAAGCCAATTCTCAGCTCCATAACCAGGATCCACATGAACAGGTGCAAAGAACTCAGAGATTTCCCTAAATATTCTTGGGGTAAATATTAGGTTATTAAGGAGACAAGGGGGAAAAATGCATGAAACCATCATTTAATGATTGTTTTACTTCTCATGGCAAAACATAGTAAAAAAAAAAAAAAATCAAAGAGCTGCTATTGTCTATGATTCCCAGAAAAAAGGAGACTTCTTTCTAAAGAGTACAATATAGAAAAGGGATAAAAGAATAACTTTACAGTGGAGAAATCTGACAGACACTTTCTCGGCCAAGTGATATGAGCGATAATAAGTCATGTTAATTGAATATATCCTTAATATGTACTATAAGAATGATCTATTTACTTACTTTTGTGGTCTTAGTCTCGAAAACCCATAACCAGTGTAATCATGAGAAAAACATCAAACAACAATGGAGGGACATTCTACAAAATACCTAACCAATGCTATTCAAAACTGTCAAGGTCATGAAAAACAAAGGATGTCTGAGAAAATGTCATTGTCCAGAGGAGCCTAAGGATACATAAAAATTAAATGTAATGTGGTATCCTAGATGGGATCCCGGAACATAAAAAGGACACTAGATAAAAACTAAGAAAACTAGAATAAAGTATGACATGCTTAATTCCCAAAGCAATGAATTGTAACAGCACTTATGAAATGCTGTCTACTATGGAATCTTATTAGAGACTCAGTGCCCAGGGATTTAACTGGGGGCTGGTATGGTCAAGCTTCTCAAAATTGATCTACAGAGTCAATAAAATTCCAACCAAAATCTACACAGATTTTTTTTTGTTGAATTTGACAATCTGATTCTAAAATGTATGCAGAACATCAAAGGGTCAAGAATAAACATTCCAGAAAAAGAAGAACACAGTCAAGGAATTTGTTTTACTAGTTAGGTAGAATTACTTAAAACCTACTGCAATTAAAACAGAGTGGTACTGGCACAGAAACAGACAAATTAACCAATAATGGATCAGAACAGAGAGCCCAGAAAGAGTACTAACATAAGGAACTGTGATTTAGGATAGAGCTGATTTCACAGGATGATCATTTGAATAAATGGTGCTGGAACAGTTGGTTGTCATTTTTAAAATAGGAATTTAACTGTTGCCCCCCACCAAACACAAAAATCAATCCCAGATAGGTTAACTACTTAAATGTAGAAGACAAAACTTTAAACCATTTAGAAAAATACAGACTATGTGTAAGATCTCAGACAGAGTAGGAAAGAATTCCTTACACAATATTCCAAAAGTGCAACTCATAAAACAAAAGTTAACCCTCCATGGTAAAATCAAGAGCTACCAATCATCAAAATTACTGTAAAAGGCATAAAATGTTAGGCAAGAATAGATGGGAAATTTTGTGTAATATTTAACCAACAAAATACTAGTAACCAAGGGAAAAGAGTCGCCTTTGAATAAAGGTAAAATCCCATGAAAAAACTGGAAAAGGCACAAATAGGAATGTAATGGGAAAATAAATATTAATAGCCTATATATATATGAAAATTATCTGGGAAATGTAAATTAAAATAATGAAATATTATTTTACACACATCAAATTGGGAAAAAAATTACTAGTCTAACAATATCAAGTTTTCATAAGGTTGTTGATTTACAGGTAGTTTCATATGCAGCTGGAGGGCAAAACTGCTCTGAAAAATTATTGGTATTACTTAGTAAAGTTGAAGACGTACATTCCTTATGACCCCAAATCCACTCCCAGTGAAATATTTCAACAATTGCATCTTGAAACATTCACATGAATGTTCACAACAGCACTGTTAAAATACCCACCCCCAAACAAAATCTGTTGATAGTTAAATGTATGAATAATGAATTTGGTATATACATGCAATGAAATATTATACAGCAGAAACAAAGTACAGCTATACTCAGCAATATGAATATCAAATCATAATGTTAAATGGAAAGAACAGGTCACATAAGAACACATACAATATAATTTCATTTACAAAGAACAAAGCTAAAAGTTATATATGCTTTAAAGGTATATATGTGTGCTGAGACCATAAATAAAAGCAAGGGAATAATTAGTTACCTCCTGGGGGGAAGGAAGGGAGATGGACCATGGAGACCTGCAGCAGAGCCTCAAAGAATGCAATGGTCTAATGTTCTGGAAGCAGTGGGGAAACTTGTGTAGCGTCTTGGAGGAAGCAAAAATACCTGAGCATCTGTAAAAGTGTGAATCCAGCAAAGAGTGTTAGGGAATAAAGTCAGAAAGGCAGAGGGATGATCACGCAAAGCCTTATAAGACAGGGGAAGGCTTAGAATGTTACTCTGAGTATAAAGAGAAGCCTCTGTGAGGTTCTGAGTTGGGAGTAATGTGATTTGATCTTTGGTTTTGAATACTCACTCTGGCTGTATGTAAAATATAACTGCATAGGGGCAAGAGTGGACTCTGGAAGTCAGATAGGACACTGCTTCAGTAATACTGGCAGGAGATCAAGGTGTCTTGGACCAGGGTGGCAGTGGAGGTAGTGAAAAGTGATCAAATTCAGGGATCTGTTTGAAGATAGAAAACTTGCTGATTAGGGGATTTATGCCAAAGTTGAAAACTCAGGTTCAAAGATATCTTTGGGGTTCTGAGCAAAGCAACAGGATGAATGTGTGTGCTATTTCTTAATATGGAGAAGATTAGAGGAAGAGCAAGTTTGGGAACAGGTAAAATTCAAGAATTCTATTTAAGAAATGCCACCCTAAAGCGCCTATTAGACAATTCAGTGGAGACGTTATGTGTGCAGTTGGATATATATCTAGATCTCAGAGGGGAGGTCAGGACATATGTCACATTTCACTGATTCTATGATATACTTTTCTCATACTTTAATATCTTTGAAATTCAGACATGTCTTGCAAACAAGGTTGTCTTACAATGGGAATTGGTAACATATATTTTCTTTCCTTCTAGTATATAAAATAACGATTCATCTTATAATCAACAGGAACTTAGATTCTTTGAATTATATGGAATTTGGGAGACATCAAAATATAGAAGGCACTGAAACCATGAAACTGTGAGATCACTCAGAAAATAAGCAGAGGCAGAGGGGGACAAGGTAGAAGAATGATCCGTTGGATACCTATAGGCCTGGAAGAGGAAGAGAGGCTGGTAAAGAAGAATAAAAAGGATGGCCAGTGAATCAGGAAAAAAAGCCAGGAGTCAGCAGTGCCTTGAAAATAATGAAATTATTTCATAAAGGAGGGAGGGAGTGATCTGCTGTGTCAGATGCTGTGGAGAAGATAAAAAGGCAATGAAGGTTGAGAAGAAAGAAAGAAAAATGAGACACTAATTCTATAGTCAAGAGTGGTTCAGAAGAACGGTGGGGAAAAAGCCTGGAAAGCAAGAAGAGCCAATGATGTCTTTAAGTCATTTAGTGCATTTACTGTTTTGTTTTTGTTTTTCTTATTCCAACTAGAATAGAATATTCCTTAAGGCAGAGATCTATGTTTTGTTTATTTGTTTGTTTATATTCTAAGAGCCTAAAACAGTGTCAGATGCTCCAACAGCATTTATTGAATTGAACTGACCCTTTTCATGAGTTTTGCTATGAAATAGAGCAGAGAAATGGAGCAATAACTGGATTTGATGGTCTTTTATATAAAGAATGAGTGGCATTCTGGTAGCTTTTTATCACAGAACACAAAACAGCAAATGGAAGTTATTGTAGGGCAGATTTGAGCTCAAAATAAGCAAGAACTACTTGCTTCTTAAAATATCCCAACAAAAGAGGAGGTTGCCTTTTGCAGAGGGGTAGTGAGTGTATTATTACTGGCTCAAAAAGATAAAAAGCTATAAAATAGTACCAGAGGATGCTGGATTTTTAGAGAAGTTAAAGGGATTATTGGACAGAAAGTTGAACTGAAGTGTCTTCTAACTTTAAAATTTGTCTTTTCAGAGTCACTGCAATTTTTAAATCCCAGATTCATCCCGTCCTCTCACTTGGGGCATTCTGAGCCATTCTGAGCATTCTCTGTTGGGGAATGCAAATGTTTAAATTCAGAACAGAGCAAAATATAATTTTAAAGGTAACCTTGCCATGAAAAATAATTTAAGCATTTCAATATCAAATTTAATTATTTATGACCAATTGCACCATTGCATTAACATACATAATTGAGTGTTCTCTTAAATTAAAAAAACTTTTTTAAAGAATGAAAGGGGGCATTCAGTTATATTCACAGACTTGTACAATTGCATCTGCTTGTAAAATCTCCCAGCCTTTATTGCATGAGTCTCATAACTATTTCAGAGACAAATCAATTATATTACAGAAAACTTTTGCTACCATTACAATAGTGCTTTGAGTAAGTGGTAAAATCCCAGAACTGAACTTCAGTAGTAATCTATTTAATCCTGTGTCTGAAGCAGTCAAAATAATTTCAGTGAGCGATTCGTTAAATTTTGAGTGTCTAGATATAGCTCACAAACTTTACTTAAATATTAAATAACATTAATTTTCTAAGATATCGTTCAAACAAAATGAAACTTTTCTCGTTATTAATGTAAAGCATGGTAAAAGTTATCAAACTGTCCTTGGATTATGAAATATGTCCTCGATAGCATGCTGCAGACAATCTGCTGTAGAAATCCTTCTGCTGAATTTTTCTCTGCAGGCTAGCTGCAGAGCCAGGAATAGGTTAATGAAATGCATGCATGGAATGAAAAAACAAATTATAAGTGGTAATTCAGCCACTAAACCTTCGCAAGGCTGGGGGGGGGGAATAGGAAAATAAAGCTAATCTTATTTCATTTTTCTTTATAAACTCAAAATGTCACCTCATAAATCCCACTTTCTGTTTCCATAAAGAATCTGTTAGAACTATTGTTTATTAAAAGTTCTGCTGCCATATGGATAACTTTAAAAAATCTCCCACCAAACCTTTACTATGTGCAAATATTCAGCAACTTTACATTCATGGTCTAAAATTTTAATTTTAATTCCTTTCATTTCCTCACAAATCAACATGGTGCACTATGTAAAGGAACTATGTAAATATCAGGACCTTGAACTTTGGTACAAGAACTTCTTTCAAAATATATTTATGTGAACCACAAACAATACAGAAAATTTTCCTACAAAATCATGCTCCTAGCTACCAGTATTTTGTTTTCTAGAATGTCTCTGAAGGCTCATAGACTGGCTTAGATTTTTAGCCTAGCAGATTAATAATGTACTGTAAAATGTGAGGCTGCCATCAAAAAATACATTTGGGACACCATATATAAGCCCTATATTAAAACATCTTGGGATATGTAAATAAATAAAGGATATCATCTATAATTCTACATATACAAACAGCAACATCAGGATACCTAGTTAAAAACAATACTACATTCAAATGAATACAAAAGGACAAGATCTATATAAAGTTATGAAAAACTCTGCAGTGTGATTTTAACAAATAATGTGCTTTTTATTTAGAACAAAATAAGAACTCTTAGGAAAAAACAACTGAAATGATCGATACCAAATTCTACAGAAATAGAATAAAGGTCTAAAAAACTAAAAACAAATTAAAAATCTAAAAAGAGCCAACACATTCTCATGTTCCTCTTTAAAAATATATAACATTTTCCTTTCCTAGTGGCTTACTGAGTAAAACTCACAAAGTCTCTGCACACTGGCCTTTATTTTCATCTTAAATTGTAAGAGTATAAGAAAAATTTGATGTTATCATATTTTTCATCTGAATTTTCCAAAGAGCTGCTATTTTTTGACCTAATAATGATAGATCAGATCTTGCTTCAGTGTCTATTTAAAAATTCAGATAGAATTAACTCAGAAAATATAATGAATTTCTTAAAAAACCTACTAGCACTTTCAAAATTTGCCTTCTAATATTTACATTGTACAGTGTAAGCTCTTTAATATGCACAACTTCCAACAAAAAACACAAGCTTTGAAAAAAATCTTGGTTGTGTCAGATTTCTTGAGAGCCTTTCACAGAGGGCTCCAGGTTCCTCTCATGGACTGTAAAGAGCGGTTTAGTCGCAAGAACTTTAATGCTAACATCCTTAGAAGTCAGTGAAAGACAATGGCCATATTGTAGGAAAAAATTCCATTAATCTTTATTTATGTATTAAATAATTATTCTGCTTGAAGCCAAAAAGATTTATTTTTAAACTTCTGAGGATAGGAGAAGAGCAGGTTCGTAGATCATTTAGAAATAGATATATATTTTTTAACACAATCCATATAAATGGCCTTTGGGGGAGTTCATTTAAAATTTCCTACTGTGCTGTTTAAGCATGTTCATATTAATAAGCAAATGCATATAATGAAAAGAAACGGTCCATGGCAGCAGTTAAAGTATCCTTTGGTTACTGTATTGCAGCAAATATAGCTTATATAAAGGGCTATTAGGCTTTCAAAAAATAGTAACTTAAATTCTAAAGAGAGGCCAAAGATCACTTACCTTTAGCTGTAAACCTAACTCAAATTCTAAGAAAAGGCTAAAGATCATGTCTACCTGTAAACCATCATTGGAGCCTGATTTCTCATTTGTACAAAAGAAAAAGACTTTTTGAAATACTGCTTTTGAATTCATCATTTCAAATCAGGGCCATAAGTTTGGGGATCAGGGAAGTAGACACCATGAAGAAGAATGGAAAAAACTGGCTTATCTGACTTTCTTAGTCCCTGATATTTTTTTTTTTTTTTTTTTTTTTTTAGTCCCTGGTATTTGAGCCTTGAGTCTTTGGGAAAAAAAGCATACCATACCGTCTGTGTACACTAAACTTTTTTAACCAGGTTTAAAAAAGTCAATCTAACTTATATTTCTATGCTTAAAACTGTCATGACATATTTAAAGCTATCAGCCTTAAATATCACACACAATTGTCTATCCTTATTTATCCAAAAATGGCATTTGTCATTTTTTCATAAGTAAAAAACCTCATTTTTACAACCAATTTACCAGCAACACATGCTAAAATAGGTTTAAGTAGCATTTTGTGTAAGTAATGATGGTGTTAGGATGAATACCTGATAATTAACAAATCAGTCTAAGTTGGGGGGGTATTTTGCTTGTTTTTTTAATGCAGATAATTGACTACAGAAGTAACACAAATTAAAAATAAGAATCACCTATGTATTATCATTCACCTCATAGCTAATCTTGGTCCTTTCTGACTTTTATCTGCTGGCAATCCAAATCCATGAACCTCAAAGAAAGTTAACCTTTAAGAAAAGGATCTGTGTCTTAGGCCACAATTTGCTACATAGCCAGGAGTAAAAAATGGGATTTGGAGTCAGAAGACCTGGGACCAAGCCCTGGATGGGTAATTAAGTTAATCACTAAACTCCTAAATATTTACAGATAAGGCTCTTATCTGTAAAATGTGTCAAAAGCATCACCCAGTTCCCAGGTGATGCTGAAGTTAAATGAGATAGTGTACCGCTGAGCAAATAATGGGGCAATCAGTAACATTTTTCCTTCCTTTAAAATAGGAACATAATCTCTAATAAATACCTACCCTTCCTTTTTATTGTTTTAAATAGCATTTAAGAAATAAGTAAAGAATGTACACTTAAATAACGTTATGGTTTACAACAAGAAAAATCATCACTACCTTACTTCAGAAACTGAGAGGGAAGGAAAAAAATGGGTTCATCCTACATCTCAAATTGAAAGATGGCACCTGGATGGCCTGAGGGACTTGAGGTCCCATTCCTCCTCACCTTTTACATTTCTTATTTTTATCCCAAGGCCCTATTATCATATTTTCTAGATCACATTTGCATACTTTTTGTAGGATATTAACTCCTGAAAACAAATGAGAAAGCAACAATTCCAACTTACAGAATTAAGTGTTCCATGTTTGAATACAACAGATGATTGGGTTTTAAGCTATATTTACTCCTTAATTATTTTAAAATAAGTTATAGATCAAAGTATTAATGATGCATATAAAGAAATGAAATAGCCAAAATACTTTTACAGGTAATTTTATAAGTCCAAAATTATAGATACGTTTTTCCTCTTATAGTCACAGTTATAATGTATTTTAAATATTCATTTCAGAAATATTTGAATGCCAGAATTAAAATAACCTAGTTAAAATTACCACCAAATTATATATATATATGTTTTACATACATAAAATATGTAAATATACATACTTACAGCTATATAATCTGAGTACGTATTTCTTTTATAAAAGTTTCAGTCTTAAGGCACTCTTTTTAAACTCAAAATTTTAAGATATTTCCATAATTAAGTTCCTACAATTTGTCACAAAAAAATATGAATTTCCCTGATCTAAAATGGTTGTAACATCTTTAAGTTTGAAAAACTTTTCACTACATATGTTAAGCTAATCATTTTTTATACTTATAGGCAGTTCAATTCCAAACAATCAGCAAAATCATTTATGCCATTTTTTTTTCACATTTTGATGTCAAGGGGCTTTATAAAAACTGTTTTGAACGTTTATTTTCTCTGTGGCTTAAATGTCATATCTCAGAATGATATTTTTTCATTTTCTAAAGTTCTATTTTTTCAAGGGGAATAAGTGTATAAAGCTACTTCCCAAAATTAGGTGTTTAAATTGTCTTTAAATATATACATGTAACAAAAAACATTTGGAATCCTTAATTATGCACTGGCCATATTAATATTCCTAATATACACACCATATCCTATTCTTCCTATGTATATAGAATCTTTAAACTGAATAGTAAGAGCACAGGTTCGATTAAAAATAAGATAAACCCTGCTTGTTTTATTCTTAAAAGGCAAGCAAGTTATTTCTTTTTAACTAGAAGGTAAATGTTTTATGATTATTCACTTGTTCACCATCATTAATATTAAAAAATTAAATCGTGTAAACTTTTTTTATTGGGTGATAGGTAAAAACATATCAAAAGTTGGACAAATTGTGTTTTCATTAAGAAAAGTAAATAAAAATATTGAACTCTCCAATTTTTTATTATAGATTGCATTTAAATATCTATTTTCTCTCTGAATTCAAAATGATTGACTTAAGCACAATATTAAGTAAAAAATAAAACAGGTCTCCTGCCTGAAAGACTCCTGAATAAACAGAAAATTATTTTTGGCTTTTCCTCTTGATCAGATATGAAATATTCTGAGACACCACCTCTATAATTTGATAAAAAGCTTGATATCTCCAAATGAAAATAGGACTCAGCACTTTCATTTTTCTGTCTTTAAAGGAACCTGGGTAAACTGATTTTTTCAAAAAAATGAAAATCTCAGGCATAAAGGTGGCAGTAATGAAGCAAGCTTAAATATGCGCTGACCTTTGAAATGAACTGCAATCTGCGTTGTTTGGCCAAGGATCTGACTCTGTTACTGTCTCCATCTATTTCTAGCATGAAAGATGTGGGTGTTGGAGCTGCTCTGCTCTCTGGTGGATGTTGACAGCATGGCTGCAAACACACAGCACCACCAAAAGAGACAGTTACACACCATGGAACAGAAAAATTAACCACAGAGCCGTCAAAAACAGAACTACAAGCATTGATCTATATTTTCTTAAAAACCCAATAGCAAAATAAACTATAAACATGTCTCCATTTCCTAAAAGCAGTATATTTTGTATTTAGAAGAGCACTACTGTTAGGAGGGGGATGTGAATTGACAATATACAAAATTATTAAATGATTTTAGAAATCACTAAACGTCTCAGCTAGTTTTCTGAGGGTGCCCACACAGAAAAGAATACAGCCTCAAGAAACACACCTTTTGAATTAAATATATAATGGGATTTTAAACAATTGCCAATGTTCCTGGAGTGACATATTTTGCTTAGGATAAACACTTCACAGATAATTATGAAATATTGAAGGATACTTCTTTTTAAAATGATGCGTAGGAGTTATTAGAAACTTCAAAATATTGCCTAGTACAATCTCCTTTACCAGTAGACCATCTGAGGGTCTGTGTCTCAGCTTTATCAGCTATTACTTGGTCTGCCTTTAGAAATCCCACTTAAAAGAAAGAGACAATGCATGCAAAACACTTTGAAGAATAATAAAGCTACCACAATTTGCAATATCACGATTAAGTTAAGCGAAGTCTACACTCTTTTACATTCTATTCCACAGTCTTTATAAGCAAGCACTTCTACATGAAACCAAAATATCTCATAATGAAATGTAATACATATTTCCTTGTTCCAGTTTGGCATAAATGTAGTCACTAACTCAATAGGCATTGACTAAGATGTCCCATTGTGCTCAGAATGCTAAAAGAAAGCTAGTATAAATAGACTCATTTATAAAGGTCTGTCACTGTTACCTTTCTTCTTAATATAAAATATTTTGTGGGATTTCTATCCCTTGAATAAATACTAATACTATACATCTTTCACGTAGGAAATACGGTCCTTACAATCAAGAATTTTACAGTCTTTGAAGAGAGTGGTATATATGCAAAAGAAATGTAAATGACACAAGTCAATATCCAATCAAACATTTGAGCATGTAATATAGTTGCACTTGATATGACAGAATCAAATGCTGATATTGGAATGAACCTGGATAATCATTTCTCACCATTATTTTATTTTCATTTGGATAACTTGTTCTAATCCCTGAATGGAAAAAAAAATTGAAAATAATATTTTCTTGTTGGGAGGAATGATTCTTAAAATTAGTTATACTAAAGGAAAAATAAATATATATATATGTATTGCAAATCCCTGATCTAGCAATTTTTAACCTCAATAAAAAAGACTTTCTATTCAGTAGTAACCAGAGATTTTGATTGAGTTATGCCTCCTAGAGGGAAAAATTATGAGAAACCTGGATATAAAATACTGCTTTCTTTATGGTCTGAAAAAAAAAAAATGTGTTTGGGGGAATTCTATGACACAAGTGAGTTGGAAACTGTTTATAATATTTCCTCTCTCATTCAGCAAATTTTGGATTTCCAAGGTATATCCCAGAAGTCACATCCCTCTAAATGAGTAAATAATATAGGCGCAATTTTTTTTAAAATGCCTTGTTGTACCTAAGTACACTGCAGGACATCTGGCACGTTTCATTTTGAAATGATGTTTATCCACAGAAACGCCATCAGTGAAAGATTTATTGAAAAGCTGAAAGTCTATTAAGGGAGTATGGGACAGCTGCATACATTCTGTATAAGGCCATGGAAATGACATAGCAATACCCCATCTGTGGCTTTGGTTCACAGAGCTCTGAATAAAAATTCAAGATCAAACTTCACTTGTAAAGAAAAGAAGAATGCTAAAAAAAAGGTAGCATTAATAGGCTCATATATAAAGGTCCGTCACTGTTACCTTTCTTCTTAACATAAAATATTTTGTGGGATTTCTAAGCCTTTAATAAATACTAATACTATATATTCAGCCCTTGATGTTATGTGAAAAACTACTTGTGAGGAACTGTAATTTGCACTTTTATAATTTAGGCCATTTGTGAATATGCTTAAAACTTGCAGAAGTGTCAGGAAGGGGCAGGGCAGATGTTGTTCAAACTTCCCTATTTGGCCCTGCCAAGTCCTTCATTCTGGACCTACAATACTCAGCTTATTCTAAACTCAATGTCTCTTAATGGAGATTACTAATCAAGCTGATTCATGTGGTAGTTTAGGAGGTGGGGTCATTCTTTTTTTGGTGGTGGTGTTTCTAAAGAAAGTTTAATGCTCACAAAAGCCTCAGATTGACAGCTCTACAAAATGGAAATTCACAGAACAGAAGTATAACATGTGAGGGGGATATAGGCTCCCCTTATGTTAACCTGCCAATTCACAATTTCAACCTGCGAGGATCTGCTACCAAATTCAAGAGACTAATTCAGTCCCTGTGCCCTTTCAATCCTTTGCCAATAAGGAGGCCAATTAGTTTCAACTACACTGGTTAGTTTATGTCTGTCTTTATTTTCTTCTATTGGGGGCATTTTCTCTCCATCATTTGGATGATTTTGACCCCCAATTCATTGCAGGTTACAATAAAATGGCTGTCAATCACTTAAAACCACAGCTTAATGCAAACCAAGGCCTGAGGTGAAAAGTTCAGTCATTAGCTATTGAAACCATCCAGCTCCCCATGAGGGTGGGTTTTGTAATGTTCATAGGAAACAATAATGGTAAGGATAATATTAATAAGTTTGAAATAATATTGCAAAGTCTATTTAAAAATAACATAGTCAACTAATGAGCAAGTCTAGTTAGCCTCAGTAAACGTCTAGTCTAAAAAAGTCATCAATTCCAAACTCTTCTTAACCCATGTACACTTCTTGTGTACTCACAGAATAAATATATTTCAGAAAACTTTTGTTTCAGTAAAGAATTAAAATATGCACCTTTTGAACAAATGACTTAAATTTCATTTTAGCCTATATTTCTAGAAGATAAATTCTCAGTAATGCTAATAGAAGTAAAATGTTTAAAAAATGTAAAAGAACTTCTGAGCTTTTTAAGTTAACAAATGAAAATATTCTGTGCAAATACGATACTACCAATTCCAATACCAGGACTCTAGAGGAGAGCATAAGGCTAAAGGAATGAACAAATGAATTTAAGAAATATTCATTATTATTAGGGAATCTGTGTTTATTTTTTTCCCCAAAAGTAGAAATAGATGAAGTAACATTTTAATTCCTAACTATGATTTATTTCTGAAAAAGGAGCTAACAGAGCGGGTTTTAATAGTAGGAAGGGGAACAAAGAGTCTGAGGCACCTGAGGGAAGGGGCTGTGTACAATGAAGGAGGAAAGACCACAGACAAGAGATTGATGCTGAAGCCTCAATAACATTAATAACATTTATGTTATTAACATTTATGTTAATAACATTTCCTTGGTGAATAGAGAATCTGCTATGCTGCAAGTACTCCACTTGGCACAAGGCTAATACAGCTTACACATTCCCAAATAAACAATGGATAGCAAAACAACATGCTGGCAACTCTAGGTAAAAGTTGATACTGTTATTTGGTGAAAATATATATCTGAGAAATCCATATTTATCTCACCAATTTCAGAAATTTCTAAGTTCCTTTTATTTTTTTCTCTGAACTACATATTCAGGGACTGATGACTCCAGTTTTCTCGAGTCTACCTCTAGAGGGCAGTAGAGAAGACAAGAATAGTACTGTGGTTTGGAGGCTAAAAAGGATAGACACTTTTCAAAAAAGCAAGCAAATTAATAATACAGCATATTCAAGGACTGATAGGCATTTTGTGTGTACAAATCCTCAAAAAGTACTTGTTCTTTTCATAAACCAAAACAAGCAATATTATTTGTTCTACAATCTACTACAAGCACCGTTATCAACACTTAGGACAACATCCAGAAAGTACAGCTTAGAGAGTCAGAACTCCAACCAAAACTTATTCCAAAAAAAAATTTTTTTGAGTATATACATGAATAACATTTTTTAGATACTTATTCAAAACTTTATAGTGTTAGTATTCATACAAAGACCTCTAAACTGAAAATGACCACTGACAATACCTAACACTGTTAATATTACAAATAATAAATCTGCTTTTATTTCCAGTTATGCCTTTGGATGACACTTACAGATTTATGATTTTTTAAACTATTTTAACTATTTTAGACTTAAAAATAAGTTGCAAAAATAGTACAAAGAGTTCCATACACCAGTGTTAACACCGTACATAGCCATAGTACAGTTACCAAATCCGGGACATTGACATTTGTACAATAATGTTAACTAAACAACAGACCTTATTCAGATTTCCCCAGTTTTTCCACTAATGTCTTTTTATCTGTTCTCGGATCCTATTCAGAAGCCCATACTGCATTTAGTTGTTGTTTTCTCCTCCGCCCCCCACCCCCCCGCCGCAGGCTCCTCCAATCTGTAGTTGTTCCTCAGTCTTTCCTTATCTTTTATGACCTAGACACTTTTGAATTTCTGAATTGTGGCATGAATATCACAGAAGGGATAGCGTGTTCTCTTCATTAGGGATTCACGTTGTTGACATGTATTATAACTAGTTATGCTAACCTTTAGCACTTGGTTAAGGTGGATGTCTAAGATTTTTAAAGTTAGAAACTTAATTATTTTCTCTTTTACACCAAAGTACACAGTCCTTTAGATTTATTTAAGAATAAAAATTTTCACACTATCAGCCAAAAGTAGAATATCCAAGTTAGTCACTCCATAATATTTCTTGAGAAATAGTATATGTTAGCACTATGCTAGGTGAGCTCATTAAGAGGAAAAAAAAAAGAGATTTTACTTATATAAATATTATTGTTTACATTTACTTTCTTTGTAAGACCTGAAAGCACTTCCTCAATATAAAGACATATATCCTGACAGATCACTGTTACATTTGCATTATAGCACTCCACTCATGATGCTTTTTGCCTGCTTGCTTTTTCAGGTCAGCTCAGAACGGTCCAGAATCAGAGAACAGAGAAAAGTGAGCTTCAATCCACGTTCTCTAATGTCCCTGTATGTGGTGTAGTTGCAATAGAATGATCCTAGATGGAGAGTAACCACAACAGTAGGTTGACTTTGGGTACCCAAAAACTACCCTTAGAGACGTAAAGCGGGTGTGAGACATCGGTTCTTGGTGCTAGAAAATCTCTAAGAAATCCTCAACAGATCCTTCAGGCTGTGTCAGCAACCACTGCCTTCTCCAGTCCTCCAGGTTTCTGACAGTGGAATCACCATCTCCCATGCTTCTTGCTGTCCAGTCCTAATGTTATGGACACTGCAAAGCATACCCTGCCTTTCTAGTCTACATCAGAGAGAAGCAGTAGCTCATCCTGTACAGCCCTACTTCACTTGACGCCTCTTCCATTAATCTGACACTTATTTTTTGACATCTTTTTTCTGACTATGCTGTGAGGTCTTTCAGGATATGGATATGAGATGTATTCATATTTGTCTCCCCAGTGCCACCAAGCATTGTTCCTGTGCTAACACTCAATAATTGCTTGCCACGGCATATAGCTGTCCCTTGGTTACACATGGTTCAATCATTTTGGGATACTAGAGAAGATTGTTAGCCCTCGTGAATAGGATTGTATTGAAAGAAAATTCTGTTGAAATAGTCGTCATCTGAGGTTTCCAAAAGTAATGATGAATAACTTTCCACACAATACTTCCTTTAATTTTTTTTCCTTTTAGCTTAATTTTAAAGTCCCACGAAAGCACAGCAGGCTTTGTTCCACTTAATATTCAATAGAAAATCAAGAATAGAAAGGATAAAAGGCAAAACCAACTTACTTTAGCTATTAATTATAGAGGTTAAAGAAAAATATGACTTCCTTCTCTTATTAAGTACATCAATATACTTTCTTAATCAGGTCAAAAGCTGGATTTGGCCACTACTTAAATAGCTGTAGGCACTGTCTCTCTGCTGTTCTCTGGATGCTACAGTTGGGAGTAGGGAGAGCACAAGAAACCCATAGAATTCCTGCTCAGAAGAGAGGAGACAGCAAGAGCAGAAATCTTATCAAGGAGAAAGAGATATAACTCAGAAGGACTCTGGCATTGATCCTACAGGGTGAGACTCTGGGAGGCTGACTTTAACTTATATCCTATATTCATACCTATAATTTATAAATCATGTGTCTAGTTGAGAGAGAACTACAGTTTACAGTGAAAAATTAACTGAAAAGGATTTTCATTTTAGGGCATTTTATGTGCTTTGTTTTGTTTGGAGATGAAAGAAGACAGATTATTGAAAACCAAAATTCATACATGCATACATTGATTCAGATCAGTTTTTTTAAGCATCATGGTCTTTCTCCCCAGTTAACTCTGTCTCTGACCTTTCTGCCCTTGCTCTCTTCCCTCTTCCACCCCATTCTCTATCCCTCATACCCATTCCAGTAACCACAAGCCCCACCTCTAATTCATTTCAAATCATCCTATCTCAAATTTAAAACCTAGATGTGACTGAAAGCCCATTATAAGCCCATCACTGGGCTTATATGCTGAGAATCCAAAGACATTGACATAGCCTCTAAGTTCCAGAGTGCTTACCAATCTCACTAAGGAAATGAACTTTTCCTCTTATACAATAAACCAGAACTATACATATGGACATAACACAGGAGACTATGAAGAAAAAGAAAAAGGAATATCTAACTTAAAGGAACAACTCCAAAAACTACCAATGAAGCTGTAGAAGATAGACATGATAGATATTATTATACAGAATAAGGAAGAGAAACCCTTCAGTTATTTCAACAGTCTTATACTATCAAAACTCTATAAATCCCTTTTTTACATCTTAGTCTCTAGATTTCAAAAAAAAGTCTGCACCTTTAATCTTCTAGAATATGTAACTTTAAGGGAAGGACAAAGCAACAAAGCTGGTATAAGCAGAGGTTACAGTAGCCCTCCATTAAAACATACACATGTTCCATATTTGTATTCTTAGACCGAAAACCTTCAGGGCAGAGGACTAGTTTGTTAACTCTTCTAAAATGCTGGCTTCACAACTCCTGGCACACACACACACAATTCTCATTATTGTTGGGATAAATACTGTTCAGATACCAGTGGAGATTTTAGACTTAATTTGGATGGACTGTCATTTACTCTTAGAGTTTACTATGACTAGAATTTACACTTACCCTTAGGGATAATGTCATTACACTATATATGTACTACTTTTTTTCCTTACGAATTTTTGGACTAAACTGCTTAGTATTTTCTCTTCTGGAGGACAGAAAACAGTGCAGGATTTTGAGTCTACAACAAGTCTCCTCAATGAGATCAGCAGGAGAAGAGAGCCATGTTTTATGGTTATTACTCCTCAGAGTGTTGGACTTTTGTTGAATCAGCTTTAGCATTTCAGATTCTTAAAACTAAATTATGTATCTTACAATAAATTAGTAACATACCAAAATTATTACTTAGTATAGGTCATAGTTTCCTCCAAATTTTGCCAGTCAGGCAAATTTTTAAATTTTGCATTCATCTTTAAAGCCTAACACAGAGAGATAAGCAGGTAATTCATAAATTCAAGTTCATAATTCTGCATTAAAGTCTTCCCCAAACCAATGTTCTGAGTCATTTAAACAATGACAAATTGTTCATTTCTGCATTTTAAAAATTAGAGTAAAAATTTAATTAACCAAATTTATTTGAAGTCACCAGAAGTCTCATCATGTCATGTCCAATAAACATATATGACAGCACTTTAGTAACTCAGAACATTATATGTTTGTGTGTAATCAGTTTCAATTAATAATATATACAAGCATCTCCAGGAAGAAAAAAATGAATCTTTGCACAAAGAAATATTAAATAACAATTTAATGAAGAGCCAAAGGCTATCATACAAAACTTAGACTTAAATACAATTTGATTTATATTATCCTAACCTCCCCAAAAAGTATCTTGGGGGGAAAAAGTTGAAACAAAAAAGGCAGAATACTGACCACTGTCAAAGCTGTATGATATATACATGAAGTTCATTATGCTGCCTTCTCCTTATTTGTACATATTTTTGAATTCCCCATTATAAAGAGAAAAAAGTAAATAATTAAGAGTTACAAATTGGTACATAGTACTTCCACTTCTGGCTAGATGCATTAGATGCATTTTTCCTTATTCCTCCAAGAAGAGATATACAATCTGAATAGACCTATAAAAAATGAGATTGAATTAATGATAATCTCAAAAAAAAAAATCCAGGCCCAAATGGCTTTATTTTAAATTCTACCATACATTTAAAGAAGAATTAATAACAATTCTTCACAAACTATTTCAAGGAATATAAGAGGAAGGAACACTCCACAACTGGTTACATGAGGCCAGTATTACCTTGATACCAAAAACTAATGTGGTTCCTATTCAGAGTGTAGGTGCTTGAAGGGGAGGGGCCAATAATCTAGCAAAGCACACAAGATGATGTAAAGTTACAAGGTCGATGAGCACTCTCAAGAACTGGAATCTGCTACCATCAATGTGGGTAATGAATGTTACCAGGTGGAAGAAGAAAAATTACAAAGTTTCTCAACAAAATATTTGCAAACCAAATCTATCAGCATGTAAAAAGAATTATACACCTTGACTGAGTAGAATTGAAAATATACATAGTGTATTCTGCAACTAAAATGGTATCAAACTAGAAATCAATAACTGAAGCATTAATAGGATAATTTATAGACATTTGGAAACTAAATAACACACTTCTTAAAAGTCTATGGTTCAAAGAGGAAATCTCAAGGAAAATAAAAAATAAATATTGACCTGAATGAAGATGAAAATATAGTGTATGAAAATTTGTGGGACATAGCAAAAGTAGTACTGAGAGGGAGGTTTGTCAACCAAATGCATATATTAGAAAAGATGAAAAGTCTAAAGTCAATAATCTAAGCTCCCACCTCTAAAAAGAGAGCAAATTAAACTCAAAGCCAGCAGAAGGAAAAAATAATAAAGATAAGAGAAGAAACAAATGAAATTGAAAAAAACACAATATATAAAATCAATGAAACAAAGAGCTGGTTCTTTGAAAAGATCAATAAAGTTGGCAAACCTCTAGCAAGACAAATTTTTAAAAGAGAGATATAAACTGTCAATATCAGTAATGAAACAAGGGATATTACTACAGATTCTGAAGACATCAAAAGGATAATAAGAAAATATTGCAAACAACTCAATAAACATAAATTTGACACTTAGACAAGATGGACCATTTTTTGAAAAAATACAAATTATCACAACTCACCCAAATAGAAACAGGTAGTATGAATAGCCTTATAATTATTCAGGAAATTGAATTCACAATTTAAAAACACTCAATATAAAATCTCCAGGACCGAATGGTTTCACTGGAAAATTCTACCAAATGTTTAAAGAAGAATTAACACTAGTGCTACACAGTCTATTCCAGAAAACAGTAGAGGAAACATTTACCAATTCATTTTACGAAGGCAATATTACTCTGATACCAAACCAGATAAAGACAGTACCACAAGATCACATCAATCAATGCAGGAAAAGCATTTGAAAAAATTCATTACCCATTCATGATAAAAACTCTCAGAAAAATAGGAACAGAGGGATATTTCCTCAACATGATAAAAGCATCTATAAAAAGGAAAACAAAAAAATATAGCTAACATTATACTTAATGGCAAAAGACTGACTGCTTTCCCCTGATAGCAGGAGTAAGGCAATGATGTCCACTCTCACAATTCTTATTCAACACATGCTACAAATTATATCCAGTACAATAAGACAAGAAAACTTAATACAGGCATACAATGTTTTATTGCACTTCATTTTATTGTACTTCACAGATATTGTGTTTTTCGTAAATTGAATGTTTGTGGCAACTCTGCGTTGTCAGATGACGGTTAGCATTTTTGAGTGATAAAGTATTTTTAAATTAAGGTATGTACATTGCATTTTTAGACATAATGTTATTGCACACTTAGTAGACTATGGTATAGTGAAAACTTAACTATTATATGCACTAAGAAACAAACAAACAAATCATGTGATTCACTTTCTTGAGATATTTCCTTCATTGTGGTGGTCTGAAACCAAAACTGCTGTATCTCTAAGGTATGCCTGTAGGTATCCAGATCAGTAATGAAGAAAGAAAAATGTTCTTAATTGCCAATAGCATGACTGTCTGCATAAAGAAACCTAAAGTAATCTACAAAAGCAACCTCCTAGAACAAATATGTAAGCTCAGCAAGGTCACAGGATACAAGATAAACATACAAAAATGAATTCCATTTCTATACACTAGTAATGAACACATGGACAATATTTTAAAAATAATACCATTTACATCCACACCAAAAAGATGTAAACACTTAAGTGTACACTGAAAATATGTACAGAATTAACATGTTCTATATCTTGACTATATAAATGTCAATATCCTGGTTGTGACATACTATGCTAATTTTGTAAGAGGTTACCATTGTTGAAAACAGAGTAATACACAGAATCTCTTTGTATTATTTCTTACAACTGCCTGTGAATCTTCAATTACCTCAAAATAAAAGGTGTAATTTTTTAAAAATGTATATGTAGGTCCTGTTTGTTTATTTTTGTTTTTATTTCCATTACTCAAGGAAATGGATCCAAAACAATAGTGCTGTGATTTATGTCAAAGAGTTTTCTTCCTATATTCTCCTCTAGGAGTTTTATAGTATCTGGTCTTACATTTAGGTCTTTAATCCATTTTTGAGTTTATTTTTGTATATGGTGTTAGAGAATGTTCTAATTTCATTCCTTTACCTGTAGCTGTCCAGTTTTCGCAGCATCATTTACTGAAGAGACTGCTTTTTCTCCATTGTATATTCTTGCCTCCTTTGTCATAGGTTAATTGACAATAAGTGAATGGGTTTATTTCTGGGCTTTCTATTCTGTTCCATTGATTTATTTCTCTGTTTTTGTGCCAGCACCGTACTGTTTTGGTTAATGTAGCTATGTAGTATAGTCTGAAGTCAGGGAGCATGATTCTTCCAGCTCTGTTCTTCTTTCTCAAGATTGTTTTGGCAATTTGGGGTCTTTGTGTTTCCATACAAATTCTAAATGTTTTCGTTCTAATTCTGTGAAAAATGCCATTGGTAATTTGATAGGGATTGCATTGAATCTGTAAATTGCCTTGGGCGGTACGGTCATTTTAACAATATTGATTCTTCCAATCCAAGAACATGGTATATCTTTCCATCTGCTTGTGTGTGCTTCATTTTCTTTCATCATCATCTCATAGTCTCATAGTTTTCAGAGTCCAGGTCTTTTTGCCGCCTTCGGTAGGTTTATTCCTAGGTAGTTTATTCTTTTTGATGTGATGGTAAATAGGATTGTTCCCTTAATTTCTCTTTCTGACCTTTCATTGCTAGTGTGTAGAAATGCAAGAGAATTCTGTGTATTAATTTTGTATCCATCCTAATTAAACTTAAAAGCTTTTGCACAGGGCTTCCCTGGTGGCGCAGTGGTTGAGAATCCGCCTGCCGATGCAGGAGACACGGGTTCGTGCCCTGGTCCAGGAAGATCCCACATGCCGCAGAGCGGCTAGGCCCGTGAGCCATGGCTGCCGAGCCTGCGCGTCCGGAGCCTGTGCTCCACAACGGGAGAGGCCGCAACGGTGAGAGGCCCGCATACCGCAAAAAAAAAAAAAAAAAAAAGCTTTTGCACAGCAAAAGAAACCATAAACAAAATGAAAAGGCAACCTATGGATAGGAGAAAATACTTGCAAACAATGCTACCAACCAGGGATTAATTTCCAAAATATACAAAACACTCATACAGATTACTATCAAAATAAAAAAACAACGCAATCAAAAAATGGGCAGAAGACCCAAATAGACATTTCTCCAAAGACAACCAGCACATGCAATGATGCTTAATATTGCTAATTATTAGAGAAATGCAAATAAAAACTACAATGAGGTAACACCTTACACCAGTCAGAATGGCCATCATTAAAAAGTCCACAAATAATATATGTCGGAGAGGGTATAGAGAAAACGAATCCTCCTACACTGTTGGTGGGAATGTAAATTAGTGCAGCCACTATGAAGAACAGTATGGAGGCTCCTTAAAAGACTAAAAACAGTTACCATATGATCCTGCAAGCCCACTCCTGGGCATATATCCAGAGGAAACTCTAATTCAAAAAGATACATGAATCCCAATGTTCATAGCAGCACTATTTACAATAGCCAAGACATAGAAGAAAACCGAACACCCATCCACAGATGAATGGATAAAGAAAATGTGGTATATATACACAATGGAATATTACTCAGCCATAAAAAGGATGAAGTGATGCCATCTGCAGCAACATGGATGGACCTAGAGATTGTCACACTAAGTGAAATAAGTCAGAGAAAGACAAATATATGATATCCCTTATATGTGGAATCTAATAAAAAAAGATATTGTACAAATGAACTTATTTACAAAACAGAAATAGACTCACAGACATAAAAACAAACTTACAGTTACCAGAGGGGATGGGGGGAGATAAATTAGGAGTTTAGGATAAACATACACAAACTACTATGTATAAAACAGATATAAAACAAGGAGCTACTGTACAGCACAGGGAACTATATTCAATGTTTTATAACAACCTATAATGAAAAAGAATGTGAAAAGAATATATATGTATACATATATATATACATATATATATATGTATCTATATAAACTGAGTCACTTTGCTGTACACCTGAAGCTAACACAACATTGTAAACTAACTATACTTCAATTTTAAACAAGGTATAAAAAAGAAGGATTTTTTTTACTGGGCACTGAATTCTAGGTTATTTTTGAACGTTGAAAGGTATTATTCCACATTCTTTTGGCTTGCATTCTTTCTAACAAGTAAACTGCTATAGTCTTTTATCTTTATTTCTCTATACATAATGTTTCTTTTTTTCTGGCTGATTTAAAGAGTTTTCTTATCACTGGCATTAAACAATTTGATTATGAAAAAATGTGTATGTAGAAAGCCGGTACTGCACATATCTAAACACTCTTCTCTAAGCTCCATCTGGGATTTCTAGAGGAATACAGACATTGGTAACAGAAAAACCTGAGTTTGCATCCCAGTTTTGCCATTCACTTAAGACTCATCCTCATCTGTAAATAATAATACCTGCCTCAGAAGGTTGTTTTTAGGCCTAAATAATGTATGCATAGTGCTTGGTAAAAGGTAAAAGACTTGTACTTGGCAAACTACAAAATACTTATGAAAGAAATTGAAGAAATCACAAAAATATGGAAAGGTACCATGCTCATGGATTGGAAGAATGAATATTGTTTAAATAACCATACCACCCAAGGCAATCTGTAGATTCAATGTAATCCTTATCAAAACACCAGTGGCATTTTCCCAGAACTAGAACAAATAATTCTAAAATTTGTATGGAAACACAAAAGACCTCTAATATCCAAAACAATCCTGAGAAAGAAAAAGAAAGCTGGAGCTATCACACTCCCTGATTTCAAACTATACTACTCAGCTACAGGAATCAAAATAGTACCATATGGGTACCAAAACAGACACACAGATCAATGGAACAGAATAGAGGCCAGAAGCAAACCAACACTTATATGGACAATAAATCTATGACAAAGGAAGCAAGACTATACCATGGAGAAAAGACAGCCTCTTCAATAAATGATGTTGGGAAAACTGGACAGCTACATGCAAAAGAATCAAACTGGACTACTTTCTCACACCATATACAAAAATAAACTCAAAATGGACTAAAGGCATAAATGTAAGACATGAAACCATAAAACTCCTAGAAAAAAACATGGGGCGGTACACTCTGGCATCAGTCTTAGCCATATTTTTTTGTAACTGTCCCCTCAGGCATGGAGGAAAAAAAAGGCAAAAATAAATATATGTGACTCCATTAAACTGAAAAGCTTTTGCACAGTGAAGGGGTCATCAACAAAACAAAAAGGCAGACTACCAAATCAGGGAAGATATTTACAAATGATATATATCTATAAGGGATTAATAACCAAAATATACAAAGAAGTCATACAACTCAACATCAGAAAAAAAAGATTTAAAAATGGGCAGAAAACCTGAATAGACATTTTTCCACAGAAGATATCAAGATGGTCAACAGAACATGAAAAGATTTTCAACATTACTAATCATCAGGGAAATGCAAATCAAAACCACAATGATAAATAAGCTACAAGGATATATTGTACAATACAGGAAATACAGTCAATATTTTATAAAACCTATAAAGTAGTATAACCTTTAAAAATTGTGAATCATTATGTTGTATGCCTGTAACTTACATAATATTGAAGTTATATTATATATCTCAATAGAAAAAAAGTATTTAAAAAAACCACAGTGAGCTATCACCTCACACCTGTCAGAATGGCTAGCATCAAAACGACAACAAACAACAAGGGTTGGCAAGGATGCAGACAAGAGGGAACTTTGGGCACTGTTGGTAGGATTGTAAATTGACACATCCACTATGGAAAACAATATGGAGAGTCCTCAAAAATTTAAAAATAGAACTTTCACATGATCTAGCAATTTCAATTCTGGTTATTTACCTGAAAAAAAACAAAAACATTAATTTGAAAAGATATGTGCTTTCCAATGTTCACTGAAGCATTATTTACGATAGCCAAGATACAGAAGCAACTAAGTGCCCATCAACATATGAATGGATAAAGAACATGTAGTATATATATATATATAGTGGAATATTACTCAGCCATTAAAAATGAATTCTTACCATTTGTGACAACATTGTTGCATCTAGAGGGTATTATGCTAAGTGAAATAAGTGTGACAGAGAAAGACAAATACTGCATCATCTCATTTATACATGGCATCTAAATAATAAAATAAAAACCCAAACAAAACAAAATGAAAACAGACTCACAGATACAGAGTACAAACAGCTCTACCATTTAGCAGATCTGTGAACTTAGACAAATTATCTAACCTCTCTGAGACCCAGTTTTCTTTTGAGTAAATTGGAGATTACAATAGAATCTACTTCATCATGTTGTTGTAAAGCATCAGTAATTTAATACCTATAAAGTGCTTAGAACAATACCTAGCATTCAATAGGTACTCAAGGTTAGTTATCATAATTGTTATTATTATTAAATGTGAAATATATTATTATATATCACTTTATTTAGCCTCAGAAATTTTGTTCACTCAGTAGCACACAAACAAATATATAATGAAGAAGATGATGAACAGAAAATGTTAAGTCTATGGTGGGAACAAAATCTCCCAAACCATCTCATTCACAGATGAATGGTGATGCTATAACTAACCATGTTATTTTCTGATTTATATTCAGAAGCTATAGCCCTAAATGATCACTACTGAAATTAAGTTGCCATGCCTTTCTATAAGTTAGGTTTTAGGGAGTAAAAGGAACAAATCATGTTCTTTTAAGCAAGATGCAAGTAGTGTTTATAAAATGTCAACAGGCATAGACTTTCCAAATGAGTCAAATTCCAACATTTGGCAGTGTCAATAGATTTTCTATAGAAACTAAAAGGATCTGAGATGCAGACAAGCATACAAGACACATCAAAAAAGGTACTTTTATGGTAGAATGGAAGCTGATCTCTTTTAGTTTTAAACATAAAAAGCAGGAAAAGTAGCAATCATTTTTAAATGAATTACCCTTTTCATGTGTGAGGATTTATTAAAACGTAATGAATTAACTCAATTTAGATGTCGGACAAAATTTATATTTATATTGGGTATTTCATTTTAAAAGATATACATGATCTAAAAATCAAATAAACGGAAGTGTATCAGGTGCTCTTCAAGCAGAAACAATTCATGAGACAAATTCCACATGAAACCCATCCATTAAATTTGTCCCTAAATGTGGATAGGCATTTAAATTTCATAAAATTCAGTATACATACTACTACATTAGACATCTTATAATATCTTTCATAGTACTTTAAAAACGTAACTAGAAACTCACCCATCAAAAGGTATTGAGCATGTAATCCAAATGAGAAAATAACTTTTCAGTGATATCATCAATAAAAAGTTTAAGTCAAGGTTTGAAAAAAACTGTATTAAAGCAATTTCATTTAAGGCTGAGATTAAAGTTGAATTTTATATTGACTCAAAAAAATTAAATGACTTAGTAGTATAAATAATATTGGTAAGAAGATATTTGGAAAATAAGATAAATTGATAGGAGTTAAATTATGAACAGTCAAATTATCACAAAGTCATACATTACCAATTGCCAGTTACAGATCTGGAAAATGCATTTTTAAGGGTGTTAGTATCCAGCTCATCACACAGTGATTATTTATCATGTTTCTATGGAAATAATGTAGGTGAAAAAAATACACCTCACTTAATTACATGAAGATCATATTTCTTATTTTCTAGCTCTCATTTTTATATAAAACACAAAACTTAAGAAAAGGGAAGGGGGACCTTCAAGAAGGCAGAGGAGTAAGGCATGGAGATCACCTTCCTCCCCCAAAATACATCAAAAATACATCTACATGTGGAACAACTCCTACAGAACACCTACTAAACACTGGCAGAAGACCTCAGACTTCCCAAAAGGCAAGAAAATCCCCATGTACCTAGGTAGGACAAAAGAAAAAATAAAAAACTGAAACAAAAGAATAGGGATGGGACCTGCACCTCTGAGAGGGAGCTGTGAAGGAGGAAAAGTTTCCACGCACTAGGAAGCCCCTTCACTGGTGGAGACAGCAGGTGGCGGGAGGGGGGGAAGCTTCGGAGCCATGGAAGAGAGCGCAGCAACAAGGGTGCAGAGGGCAAAGCAGAGAGATTCCCGCACAGAGGATTGGTGCCGACCAGCACTCACCAGCCTGATAGGCTTGTCTACTCACCCACCAGGATGGGTTGGGGCTGGGAGCTGAGGCTCAGGCTTCGGAAGTCAGATCCCAGGGAGAGGACTGGGGTTGGCTGCGTAAACACAGCCTGAAGGTGTTAGTGTGCCACAGCTAGCCGGGACGGAGTTTGGGAAAAAGTCTGGACTTGCGTAAGAGGCAAGAGACCATCGTTTCGGGGTGCACAGGGAGAGGGGATTCCTTTCCTGTCTGCCCACAGGAGGCTGAGAACTGCCTAAAGGAGCTCCAGAGATGGGTGCGAGCCGCAGCTATCAGCTCAGACACCAGAGACGGGCATGAAACACTAACACTGCTACTGCAGCCACCAAGGGTCATCCCCAAGAAGCCTGTGCAGCCCACCATTGCCAGAGTCCTGTAATGCAGGGACAACCTCCCCAGGAGAGCACACAGCGTGCCTCAGGCTGTTGCAATGTCACACCAGCCTCTGCTGCTGCAGGCTCACCCTGCATTCCAATTATAACTACTGTACCCCTCCTATCCCCGGCATGAGTGAGCCAGAGCCCCCTAATCAGCAGCTCCTTTAATCCCATCCTGTCTGGGAGGGAACAGAAGGCTGAGGGTAACCTACAGGCAGAGGTAGGGCCATAACTAAAGCTAAACCCCAAGAGCTGTGCAAACAAAGAAGAGAAAGGGAAATTTCTCCAGGCAGCCCCAGGAGCAGCAGATTAAATCCCCACAATCAACTTGAGGAAAACGTGAATAGACAACAAATCAACCCAAAACTGAGGCGGTGGACTTTGGGAGCAACTGTAGACCTCGGGTTTGCTGTCTGCAACTGACTTGTTTCTGAATTTTATGTTTATCTTAGTATAGTTTTTAGTGCTTGTTACCATTGGTGGATTTATTTATTGATTTGGTTGCTCTCTCCTTTTTTTTTCATTACTTTTTTATTTTTAACAACTTTTTAAATTTTAACTTGTTTTCTTTATTTTTATCTCCCTTTTCTTCTGAACTGTGGGACGAGCAGGGTCTTGATGCTCCAGGCTGGCATGAGGCCTGAGCCTCTGAGGCGGAAGAGCTGAGTTCAGGACACTGGACCACCAGAGACCTCCCAGCCCCACATAATACCAATTGGCGAGAGCTCTCCTAGAGATCTCGTTCTCAACACTAAGACCCAGCTCCACCCAATGGCCAGCAAGCTCCAGTGCTGGACGCCCCATGCCAATCAACTAGCAAGACAGGAACACAACCCCACCCGTTAGCAGAGAGGCTGCCTAAAATCATACTAAGTTCACAGACACCCCAAAACACACCACTGGACACAGCCCTGCCCACCAGAAAGTCAAGATCCAACCCCACCCACCAGAACACAGGCACCAGTCCCGTTTACCTGGAAGCCTACACAAGCCACTGAAACAACCTCACACACTGGGGGCAGACATCAGAAACAACAGGAATTACAAATCTGCAGCCTGTGAAAAGGAGACCCCAAACACAGTAAGCTAAGCAACTATATGCCAATAAAAGGACAACCTGGAAGAAATGGACAAATTCATAGAAAAGCACAACCTTCAGAGACTGAACCAGGAAGAAATAAAAAATATAAACGGACCAATAACAAGCACTGAACTTGAAACTGTGATTTAAAATCTTCCAACAAACAGAAGCCTAGGACCAGATGGCTTCACAGGCGAATTCTATCAAACATTTAGTGAAGAGCTAACACCTATCCTTCTCAAACTCTTGCAAAATATAGTAGAGGGAGGAATGCTCCCAAACTCATTCTATGAGGCCACCATCACCCTGATACCAAAACCAGACAAAGAGGTCACAAAAAAAGAAAACTACAGGCCAATATCACTGATGAACATAGATGCAAAAATCCTCAACAAAATACTAGCCAACAGAAACCAACAGCACATTAAAAGGATCACACGCCATGATCAAGTGGGGTTTATCCCAGAAATGCAAGGATTCTTCAATATAGACAAATCAATCAATATGATACACCATATTAACAAACTGAAGGAGAAAAACCATATGATCATCTCAATACATGCAGAAAAAGCTTTTGACAAAATTCAACACCCACTGATGATAAAAACCCTCCAGAAAGTAGGCACAGAGAGAACTTACCTCAACATAATAAAGGCAATATATGAGAAACCCACAGCCATCATCGTTCTCAATGGTGAAAAAAATAAAACCGTTTCCTCTAAGATCAGGAACAAGACAAGGTTGCCCACTCTCACCACTATTACTCAACATAGTTTTGGAAGTTTTAGCCATGGCAATCAGAGAAGTAAAAGAAATAAAAGGAATCCAAATCGGAGAAGAAGAAGTAAAGCTGTCACTGTTTTCAGATGACACGATACTATACATAGAGAATCCTAAAAATGCTACCAGAAAACTCCTAGACCTAATCAATGAATTTGTAGCAGGATACAAAATTAATGAACAGAAATCTCTTGCATTCCTATATACTAATGATGAAAAATCTGAAAGACGAATTAGGGAAACACTCCCATTTACCATTGCAACAAAAAGAATAAAATACCTAGAAATAAACCTACCTAAGGAGACAAAAGACCTGTATGCAGAAAACTATAAGACAGTGATGAGAGAAATTAAAGATGATACAAACAGATGGAGAAATAAGCTATGTTCTTGGATTGGAAGAATCAACATTGTGAAAATGACTATACTACCCAAAGCAATCTACAGATTCAATGCAATCCCTATCAAACTACCAATGGCATTTTTCACAGAACTAGAACAAAAAATTTCACAATTTGTACGGAAACACAAAAGATCCCGAATAGCCAAAGCAATCTTGAGAAAGAAAAACGGAGCTGGAGGAATCAGGCTCCCTAAGTTCAGACTATACTACAACACTACAGTAATCAAGACAGCATGTTACTCGCACAAAAACAGAAATATAGATCAATGGAGCAGGATAGGAAGCCCAGAGATAAACACATGCACGTACGGTCACCTTATCTTTCATAAAGGAGGCAAGAATATACAATACAGAAAAGACAGCCTCTTCAATAAGTGGTGCTGGGAAAACTGGACAGCTATAAGTAAAGAAATGAAATTAGAACACCATACACAAAAATAAACTCCATACACAAAAATAAACTCAAAATAGATTAGAGACCTAAATGTAAGGCCAGACACTATAAAACTGTTAGATGAAAACACAGGCAGAAATTCCATGACAGAAATCACAGCAAGATCCTTTTTGACCCACCTCCTAGAGAAATGGATATAAAAACAAAAATAAACAAATGGGACCTAATGAAACTTAAAAGTGTTTGCACAGCAAAGGAAACCATGAAAAAGACGAAAATACAACCCTCAGAATGGGAGAAAATATTTGTAAATGAAGCAACTGACAAAGGATTAATCTCCAAAATATACAAGCAGTTCATGCAGCTCAATAACAAAAAAACAAACAACCCAATCCAAAAATGGGCAGAAGACCTAAATAGACATTTCTCCAAAGAAGATATACAGATTGCCAACAAACACATAAATGAATGCTCAACATCACTAATCATCAGAGAAACGCAAATCAAAACTACGAGGTAAGACTTCACACTGGTCAGAATGCCGTCATCAAAAAATCTACAAACAATAAATGCTGGAGAGGGTGTGGAGAAAAGGGAACACTCTTGCACTGTTGGCGGGAATGTAAATTGATACAGCCACTATGGAGAACAGTATGGAGGTTCCTTAGAAAACTAAAAATAGTACTACCATATGGCACAACAATCCCACTACTGGGCATATACCCTGAGAAAACCATAATTCAAAAAGAGTCATGCACCACAATGTTCATTGCAGCAGTATTTACAATAGCCAGGACATGGAAGCAACCTAAGTGTCCATTGACAGATGAATGGAAAAAGAAGATGTGGCACATATATACGATGGAATATTACTTAGCCATAAAGAGAAACGAAATTGAGTTTTTTGTAGTTAGGTGGATGGATCTAGAGTCTGTCATACAGAGTGACGTAAGTCAAAAGGAGAAAAACAAATACCGTATGCTAACACATATATGGAATCAAAAAAAAAAAAAAAGGTCTGAGGAACCTAGGGCCAGGACAGGAATAAAGACGCAGATGTAGACAATGGACTTGAGGACATGGGGAGGGGGAAGGGTAAGCTGGGACGAAGTGAGAGAGTAGCATTGACATATATACACTACCAAATGTAAAATAGATGGCTAGTGGGAAGCAGCTACATAGTCCAGGGAGATCAGCTCAGTGCTTTGTGACCACCTAGAGGGGTGGTATAAGGAGGGTGGGAGGGAAACACAAGAGAGTAGGGATATATGTATACATATATTTGATTCACTTTGTTGTACAGCAGAAACTATCACAACAATGTAAAGCAATTATACCCCAATAAAGATGTTAAAAAAAAAAGGTGGGTTTAATTGCATACAAAACAATGGCATTTACAACTCAAGTATTTCCTCTACCACATAGGAATTTAATGTCAATAATTACTAAATTAAATCAATAATTGAATGAAATTTTGTAAAAAGTTTGAAATAGTACTTCATTGGTCTGCAGAACATTAATACCTGGAACTGGACCAACCAAAATCTATCCTTCATGGTGGATTCAACAATCTACCAGCAACCCTGTAGATCCAGAATATGAAGTCATTCATGACTTACAGAGGCAAGGGTCTGACCTCAGGCAAGGAAGAGTGAGCTGTTTGGATGGCAAGTAAGCCTAGATCTCCATCACACTCAGTGTCCAGTTTTGTTGCTCTCAACTTACTATTACAAGTACAGTAATACTTATGAGGTGACTGATTTATTTATTTTAACTTTGCTTCCTTGTGTATATTGGCCGTCAGGAAAAGTTTATCTGCTAGATAATATAATAGAATGAAAATACAGATTCTTATAATGTGACTGTTGTCTGAAAATAGAAGTTTAGAATAAATTATAGGACAGAGTCTAGAATGCAGCAGCCCAACAGGGAGTCAGTCAGATCTTGGGCACTGGTAAACCAACCATAAGTGAGTGTTCCAATAATGAAAAACTCATTCACCATGTGATGGGTAGAACTTCAGTGAACACTGAAAACATGGTTAACCTGTTGGTGACTATTCATGGGAATCATGACTCTTAGAAGAAAGCCTGCATGCACCCTGTAGTGAAGAACAGTTACTGAAGATTCTTTCAACATGATTCTTTTGGTCAAAGAATATTAAGAAGTATTTTTTTTCTTTTTGCATGATATGAAGGTGATGAGGGGAAGCAGATTAGTTGCCAAGCCGAACGTTTTCTTCTGAGTTGAAGAAGACACTAGAGGAAAAGGACAATAGGTGCTCAATGAGATCCCTACGTGATACTGAAGAAAACACCTCTGAGAACGTACACATCCCAGAAGGAACTGTGAACAGTACAGCAGCTGAGAAAGATCGGCTCTTCTGATCTGCGGCCCTGCTGCAGGCCTGGTGATTAAGTCAGATTTTCTCTGTCCTTCTTTAAACCCCAGGATATTAAAGGGCAAATATAAGGACCTCTCACACAGGAACTGGCAGTTCAATGAAAAGTCTTGGGTCATAGCCAGCACTTCTGCAGACTGATTTCATAGGCATTGTGAGTCAAAAGTGGAACAGTATCTTTCCTTACTGAACCTCAATTAAAGATTCTGCTCATCAAAGATATTGCCAAGGGCAATACACAATGTTTGACGTTTAAATTGAACTTGTGCAGTTTATTTCCAAGGTAGATGATATTTTTTTAAGGCTCAATAAATCATTTAATTCCTTTATTTGTAGAATCACTGAGCTTTTAAATTTTTTTAGACTTCAATGTATTCTATTAGAAAACATAAAGAATAAGTAAATATACATATATGTAATATACATATGTGTATATATGGGAAATATTTGCCTTAATGTAGCATATCTATTATATACGAAGACAGTCTGTATCACTTTCTAAAGATACTATTTTACTATTTACCAGACTAAATAATGCTAACTGCACATACATTTCCATTTTCTTGTTTTTTCATAACTAAATACTTCCAAAAATCTTTATAAGTTTTTTAACTATTCCCTTACAACATTATTTCAACCACTGCTTTGTTTAAACAAGTTTTTTTTTAAGAAAATATAGAAGAAAATTTTATCCCAATCGTTAACTGGAGTATCTAAAATATTTAGAAATCTGAATAGAGCTTTCTACTGAAGATATAAATAGTATTGTTCTTTAAGTCTAAGTTTTCTTTTTTTATTAAGGTATAATTGAGATGTAACACTATATTAGTTTTAGGTGTACAACATAATGATTTGATGATTATGATTTTTATATATCACCACAATAAAATCAATATCCATTACCATACATGGTTATAAAAATCTTTTTTTTTTCTTGTGGAGAACTTTCATTATCTATTCTCTTAGTAACTTTCAAATACAGAGTATGGTATTATTAACTGTAGTCACCCATGACTCATTTGTTTTATAACTGGAAGTTCGTACTTTTGATCCTCTTCACCAATCTAGCCCACCTCCTACCCCCTACCTCTAACAACCACCAATCTGTTATCTGTATCTATTAGCTCAGTTTTTTTTAGTTTTTCTTTAGATTCCATATGTGAGATCATATGATATTTGTCCTGTCTGACTTATTTCACTTAGCATAATCCCCTCAAAGTTTTCTTTAGTTACATTTCTTTTAAATGTACTATATTCCACCTAAAGCTACTTTTTTATTCACAATATGCTTTCCACATTTTTTTCTCTCTCCTTTTGGCATCCTGGAAAAATAGACTGCATTTTGATGAAACAGTACCCTCATATTTACCCGAAATCATTTTTTCTTAAACATCATTTCTACTCCAACACAACTGAGAGACATGACTCAGAAACAGTGGCTTGCTAGCCAGTTTTGAGATCACAGGAGAGTACACACTTCTAAAAAGTCAACCGCATAATGTAAAAAATAAATAAATAATCCTAATAATAGGAAAAGGTAACTCTTCAGATTAGCCTATAAAAGGTCATTTTAAAAATTTCTGGTTGGCTGTTATTTTTATTTAGGTTTTATTTGAAAGGGAGTTTATTTGTATGTGTGTGTGTATATACATATTATATATATATATATTTTAAAAACATTTCTTATTTTTGTGGCTTCTTTTACATATGAAAATATAAATATTTCAGGATTAAACTGCCTGAAGGTACAAATGCAAACATTAAAGATTTACCTAAAATACAAAAAAGCACAGCAGCAACAGCCATCATCATATATTATAACACCAAGCAGCATCTGTAAAGATGCTCCCAAACTCAATAGGTTGGATTTCCCTGCCAAGAATAATTAAAGCCTCTACCAAACTCCACAATTCTTCCTGTCACCAGGTAATGAACCTCAGAATTAATTTCCACAGTGCTGTCGCTACACTGAGTTATCCATGTAGAAAAAAGATCTAAACTGTTTAGAAATTTATAGATAATAGACACCTTGAAATATACTTGGAAACAAACAACACTGAATGCGCTAGCATTAGCAAATATCTACTAAATATGGTATTTATATTAAAAGTCATGGTCTCACAGGTACTTCACCAAAAGCAGTGCAAGTCTTCTGTCTTCTCATTTCAATGGATAGGGATGGTGGGGAGGGGGTAAGGAGTTGTTTAGGTGTTTTGGTGATGATAGCGACAGCCTGTAAGATAGAGGAGCCAAGCACAGAAATAAATTTAAAACCAGAAATATAGTTTAGATCATATTTGTTGATCAGGTATACTGAGTACCTCCTGTCAGTGAGAGGAGTATTTCTCTGGGAAACCGTGGGTTAGCCACATACTAAGGGATGTAATTATACCAGTGTCACCACGCTGCACAGGCACTGAACTTTACAGTCTCCATAGTGTTTTCAAACTCATGCACTCTCTGTATCCTTATGCTCATGACATCAGCTCTGTGAAATAGTTAATAGGTATCACAATTTTCCTCACTATGCAGATGAGGAAACTGAAGTTCAAAGATACCAGTTTATTCCAAGAAGCCAACATACACAGGAAGATAATTTTACCTAAGGTTCCATACCATATTCTGAAGTCCCATTGACCTGACCTGTTACACAGACACTCAGTGTGACCTGGCCGCTCTGTAGCTTGAGACTATTCCACCTTCCAAGTCACAGTGCCACCACTACACAGAACAGTGTGGTAGGTCAAGCACTGGCTCCACTACTTCTTAGTTAGGTGCAGCCTTTGGCAGATTATCTTAAATTCTAGTCCCCACAGTTTGCAATAGCTACCTTACAAATAGCTTTGAAAATTAAATGAAATGATCTTTTAAAATATTGTATTACAAATAATGAAATGCTGCATTAATTTTCACCCAGTCTACAAATATTAAATTCCTTCTGTGTGTCAGGCACTATGGATATAATGATTAGCCAAACAAATATGGTTATTCCCCTTCTGATGCTAGATGATGTTTACTAGTCTATATGATGATCTTTAGTAATCTTCAGTTGATTCGCACACTTAACAGAAATCTGTAATAAAGTAGCATTTTCATAAAACCAAGCTCAGAAGCAAACTGAGTAACAGAAAGAGCACAGAATATGTGAGAAGATATTTTTGTTTATTTACCATCCTGGATTGATGCTTTTGGTACAGGGTCTTGTTTTAAATGCATAGTGGAGGAATCATGTGAACAATTTAGAAATGATCCATAGGCAAGCTACAAATATGGTTAGCTGGTTGGAAAATAATATCTGCACAAAAAGTTTAAAAGGCTAGGCTTTTAAACCTAGAAAACAGAAAAATCAAAAGAAACTTAATGAGAGTTGTCAGGTAAATTCAGCAACATAAATTCTGCTTCTTTTTGTCTCTACTGAGAACAAAGGCCCAAGTTAAAGCATAAAGGTTTGGTTTGATTGAGGGGTGAGAAGGGTCTTGTTGCAAGAGTTCTCTAATAAACGATTACCCTAAAAATTAAATTGAATGTTTTTCCTTTCCTTTTCTCTTTTTTTTTAAAGTAAAGGTGACATCCTCTTGTATCAGAAATTGTATGGATATGGGGGAATAAACTCAATGATTTCTCAAGGTCCTACAAGCCCTACCACCTTTAGCTGGTGCTTATTTCCCTACAATTAAGTAAAAGGATCCATTATCTTTCATTTGAATGTATTCTGAAAAACAGTGGGACAGGGAAAGAGGAGCTGGGTTTAACAGTTGTCTTCATTTTTATGAAAGAACACATGGAAATCAGATAGTTGTTCTCCCTGTCCTCGGAGGTCAATGCCACAAAGAACTGGCTTAAATGAGAACATGGAAGATTTGAGCTAGACGATTCCTAAATACAAAACGGGAAAAGTAGAGCAGGTGAGCGAGCACATGTTTAACATTAGCAGAGTTGGACAATTGAGAACAGTGCCAAAGGGAAGTCGATTATGTCTTGACAGGGGACATTTACTATTCCAAAAATATTACACAACTTTTTAAGGTAAAATTTTAAGCTGCTTTTTAATACATTTTCCACAGTGTCAACTCAACATCATGTATTTTATTTTTCCTTTCTCTCTCTTTTTAATTTGTCTGGAAAACAGAGCAATCTGGGTAAATTCCTCCCCACCCCCACCAGCTGACCATCAGAGAGGTCTAGAATTTGACTGCTGTGTTATGCAATAAAATATTTTAAATATTCAAACTAAATCTCTAATGCATCCATAATATCTATTTCAGAAGATTGTGGACAATTGTTGTGCAGGAATTCCATTACCTTCTATTTAATTGTACTTCCACCTCTTTTACAAAAGGATTTAAGACAGTTTGCAGCAGAAGATATCATAATAAGGTTAAGAAAACAGACATGAAAGAATCAAGAAAGGGGGAAAAGAGAACTCAAGTTTTATAAGGTGTCATGATTGACCTTCAGACTTAGTTCCTAGCACCCAGAGCAAAAAGAGAAATATCTATACAATATACAATATAATAAAGACCTATAATAATCCCCAGTGAAGAAGAGTCCAATTCCTAAGGGAGAAAAGCTTCTTATAATACTAGATTACTGATTTCAATATTTATGAAAATAATAAGATTGTATGTTCACTGAATATAATTTGAACAGTACAAAAACTATAAAAAAGAAGGAAAAATTAAACATCCGAAACCTTACCCTCAGAAGCAGCCTTTTTCTTATCATTGCAATATATTTCCTTCCAACCTCTTTTCAGTGAATTTTTAAATGAATGAGACCAAAGTATATAACTCTGAGATCTGTTTGTTCTAGTTAACATGATATTAAATTAAGGCATGATGTTTTTTAATGACTGCATAAAGCTTCATTACGTGGATATAGTATATTAACCATTCCTTTAATATAAGTGATTCACATTATTTCTAAAGTTTTACTATTATAAATAATGCTTTATTGAACATCTTTGTGCATTAACCTTTATATGCATATCTGAGAATTTCCTTTGGAGACATCCCCAAATTTGCAGTTACTTGGCCAACGAATATAAACATTTTTAAGATTCTTCATATGCTTTCCTATTAGAAACAACTGTTCCAAATGGAGTGCAATGTGGCTATACAGAAGAATGAGGAAGATCACTATGAACTGATATGGAATGATTTCCAGAAAATATTGCTACATTTTTTTTAAAGTACAAAAGTTTGTATACATTTACATATGTATTTTTTCTTTTTTTCTTCTTTTGTTATCCAGAAAAAAATCCATCTTGAAGGAGCTTCCACTGGTCAAATCTAGGCAGTACTAAGAACTGAAAATCAGCATTTTACAACCATCATGATAAAGATCAAAACAGGCAGAACCACCAATGGATGCTAAATCTCAGGGGGATTTTTATGAGAAGCAGAATATTTGTGTGGTCTTAAAGTGTTTCTCCACAGAAAATAATAATAATAATTAATGCAATGAAGAAATCAGACCACTCTTCACAAGTAAACAAAATTAACATTACCAGTGAGGGTCAGACAGACATCATGTGCCTTCAGATGTGATAATCTGAGAAGTACACATCACAAAAAAAACATTTCAACTGAGAATATAAGTAGAATCTAATAATGAGGATCATTAGACAGACACACAAAATAAGGAATATTCTATAAAAGAGGACAGTCTATATTCTTCAAAGATGTTAAGGTTATAAAAGACAATGTCTGTGGAAATATTCCAGATTAAAGGAGGCTAACGAGACATGAGAACTAAATGTAATACCTGATCTTAACTGGAGGATCCTGTACTGAAGGGGAAGAAAAAGACTATTGAGCCAATGGAGAAAATTATAAAATGAACATTAAGTTAGATAAAATGATCACATCAATATTAAATTCACTAAAGCTGATAACTGTATTGTGGATATGTAAGAGAACATCGCTATTCTTAGGAAATACACTTTGAAGTGTTCAGCTCTAAAGGGTCATGATTTACGTACATTAGCCTCAAATAGTTCCACAAAACAATTTTAAAGCCTATTGGGTAGAATATCAACAATAGATGGGTCTAGGTAAAAGTTATGTAACTGTTTTTTGTACAAATCACATTCCTGGAGCTCTTCTAATTATTTGCGAATAAAAAGTTAAAAAATTAAGTTAAAAAAATGATTGTTGGGCTTCCCTGGTGGCGCAGTGGTTGAGAGTCTGCCTGCCGATGCAGGAGACACGGGTTCGTGCCCTGGTCCGGGAAGATCCCACATGCCGCAGAGCGGCTAGGCCCGTGAGCCATGGCCGCTGAGCCTGTGCGTCCAGAGCCTGTGCTCCGCAACGGGAGAGGCCACAACAGTGAGAGGCCTGCATACCGCAAAAAAAAAAAAAAAAAAAAAATGATTGTTTCAACTTACTCTCCCACTAACAATTACTGAGTATACCTCCCTCATTTCTTCCTTCCCAGCAGAGTATTGTTTTTTGTAATCTGGTATTTTGATTAGGGATAAATAATATTAATGTGTATTTATTTGCTACTAATGAGGCTGAAAATGTGTTCATGTTTATTAGCAATTTATATTTCTAATATCTATTTCTTTTTCATTTCCAGGCACAATTTTCTCAAATAAAAGACTATAATAGGTTCAATTAAGCTGTACTGACTCATGAAAATCATAAATAAAATCTTCAACTACATTTTCAAAGAAAATTGGGAATTGGGTTTTATAGGGCTGTTTCCCTCAGTAAGTTCAATAATACTGAACGTATAATTTAATGTACGTAAGAGGTCACTCTACAAGAGGTCAAAGTACAGATAATTCCCTTCCAGAGGGGCCTGTTTTCACTGCCTTTTTAATTACCCATGCACTCCAGGTAGATTGCCACTAGGTGGGAGTAGTGCTCAGGGCTGTAGCCTCAGCAGCCAGAACAACTCAATTTCCTAATACTTAAGGCACAGTCATTCATTCATTCATTCAATGAAACTATAAGTCTCTTTTCCAGGTACTGTTCTGGACTGCTGGTTCTTTGCATCCACTGGCTTATATGTTTTAAAGTATACATTATTAGTATTATAATCAGAACTAATTTCTTTTTTGAAAATTACTTCAAATGTAATATAATTATTATTTAAACAAATATCAAACATGTTTTAAATTTTTCCCATGATACTTAACTGATATTTTGTCTGACTAAATATCAGTTATACAATTAGCAGTTCAGTCTAACCCTATAGACCCCCAAATTGAATGCACTGTATTTCACCCTGGACTCTTTAGCCTAAGATTAATTTCCCCCTTGATGGGTTAGTGATCTCTCTACATTCTCCCAGTTTAAGAAACAGGCCTCAAAGCAAATGAGGCAGTCCATCACTCTCTAATAGTTCTAGTAATGCTGTTCATCTCACAGATCTCAAATCTGCTCTCAGATACACAACACCAAAAACCTAAGAAATGCATTTATGGCCAAGGAACTGGCCCTTCTTCCTTTCTGGAACAGTCCTCTTTCTCCTAATAAAAGGAGCCATTTCATCTACTTGTTATATATAATGAATTTACTTTTCATTATGATATTGGCTCCATCCATCAGAAAGTGTTTCATTTAAATATTAATACAATTATTTACTAATTAATAGACCTATAATTCATACCATTTAGCAACAGGACTCACATTTTAACTGGACAAAGACATGTTAATATCTTTAAACAATTAGTGTGAGTATCAGTAAAGTCAGAGGATGGCAAAAAATTATCACATCATACTTTCAATTACCTGAAATTTAGTATATTAAATAGACCAAGAAAGTGTGATGAGATATTAGGCAAATATAAATAATTATTTTTAAAAATACTTTGATTTTAAATAAGGCAAGCAGCAAGCGATCTGAGATTTTCTTTACTGAGAGGTTTCCTTTTGAATATTATCCACTCACCCTTATGTCTTTGAATGCCCCACTTATGTGATATGTACTCAAAAATTATCTATAAAAATATCCATACACATAATGGCATTTAGAGTTTTATAATAAAGTATCACTTGCCTATATTTTCAAATGAGTTGATCATTTGTGTTTTGCTCTCAGGACATTTGACTTCATGAACCCATTTCTGCTCCTCTGTCATCCGCTCCCCCGTTGCCCCGATATTTCTTGCTCCCACAACCATATCCCTCTTGCCTCCTAAGCCTCTATCTTCAGCCTTCCTCCCTCACTCTCTGCCCAGCCTGAACCTAAAACCTCATTATCTCTGTCCCAGACATTTAGTGGCCTCCTAACACCTCTCCTGGAATCCGAAAATAAAAATTAAGCATGAAGCCAGCTTACTAAGAGCCCAGTAGTAATCCTACAAAGACAAAAAAAAAAAAAAAAAGTATTACTATTGCCGAAAACCACTTGTCAATTAATTTATTGCTAAATAAGAATTTCCATCACTTTTGGCTTTACAAGACTATCGCAGTGAATGCAGTTAAGAACACAAATTCCTGCCTTCATTTTCAGCTCTTTACCATCCCTTCTTCACACTTCAGAATAAGAGTCTTCTTTATAAAATTTAAGAATGATCAGTCAGGTCTATCTCATGCTTCAAACCCTTCAACGTTTCCCCACTGACCTTGAAATTAATTTCAAATTCCATAACATAGTTACAAACCCTTTCAAAAATCTGGCCTCTTTTTAGTATTCCAGCTTCATCTCTCTTCACTAATCTCCATCTCATACTTAACACTGTAACCATCCAAAATTTCCCTCAAGTACCATGCTTCTGGACTCTAGGCTTTTTCACAGCTATACTACCTGTTATAAACTTGCTACTTAATTTTACATCTTCCAAAGTCCATCTTAGATATTCTTCCATGCAGCCTTTTCTGATCTTGCTGATAGTAATTATTTTGTACTCTTCTGTACCCACATATTATATTATTTCATTTACCACACTGCAATATAATTAATTTACATTCCTATCTCCCATATCCCATTATAGTCCCTTAAAAAGACAGGAACTAAAAGTTACATTTTACACCTCTATAGGATAGTGTCTTACCCCTAGTAGGGACTCAACATCAATTTAATTGAACTAAAAGTGCTATTCCATAGTATGTTTAATGAAGAATCTCTTCCATGAGTAATTACACTAACAGTTTAATCTATTTCTAGCCAGCCTGGTTCTCTTTGCAAAAAGAAACAATCCTATTCCTGGTTTGCATTTACATTACCATTATGACACTCAATATTAACATGGTGGGACCAACAATGGAAACAGTTATGCTTAATATTGCCCTATCCAGAGTCCTAATTATACTTTATAATTGTTCTTTGATATAACGGAAGTAATAATAATTAATAATGCTATTATTAACATCTAGTATTTATTACGTGTCTGACATTGGACTTTGTGCTTTTATATGATTATCTAATTCAATCTTCAAACAACTCATTCCCATTTCTTATTTAAATAGATCTGTGTTGATCTGGCCTCCAAGTCACTTTGGAAATAAATACATTAATTGGTTATTTATTTTGTGGCAATACACATAAATTGTCTTCAGAGAGCATCTGTCTAGTATCTCTAAGGAGAATAAATCAGGACACAGACATGAAAATGTGTTTAAGCCTTTTTCCTAAAAATATTTGTTTCAGGGTAATTTAATGTCTTTGCCCAGTGAATCTTCCAGGCTCTCTTTAATACATGAGTGAATTAAAAGCATGAACAAATGGCAGCACTGCAAGCATGGCGAGTTTATTGACTTTTGTCATGTAGGAATATCTATTGGATAGGACAGTTAGTGGCAGAAATGCCTGGTGTGGTAGACTCTGCCTTGTTTGACATACTGATGTAAAAATGAGTATTATTGATTAATTTTTTAAAAAGACAATTTTCCAGAGACTAGATTAGAATCTGAAAATGCTATTAACCTCACAGCAATGGAAAAGACTCTAACTTCGTTTGATGAAAGCCGCTGAAGAGAAATTCAGGTTAGGGGCCAGTAACCTCAGAAAAGTTAGCTCACTGTACCAGTTGCAGTGGCAAGCAAATATGGTTTTGAGCATTCCAATTGGATTTAATGTTTCTGGAAGCTCTGAAATGCCACTGGGATAATATGTGTATGAGTGTCAAATTCTTAAAACATCTTCTTTGCCTGTAGGGTTAAGAGAAGAAAAGAAGGAAAAGATAATGCTTGCATGTTTATGCATTCATTGTTTATCAAAGAATATTCCTTCTCAAATGAAGAAGAATGCTTCTGAACTTTACCAATTCAAACATGTAACTTAGTGATTATTTGCAGAGGAATATTTGATTCTTTGCTTATTTTATTTAGGTAAATTGTTCTTTGGGGGACATTATTAGAATAGGAGTTTTCACTGATTCTGACAGTTAGAGAACTAGAATTATAAATGATAAAAGTATAAGATTAGAATTGTCAGTAATCTGAATTGGTTTAAAAAGAGGAAATTTGCTAGTAAAAGCAGAATAAAACTAGCTGAAAACATACGTGCTTTATATGAGTAATGGTAGGGCAGAGTTCAAAAGATTTGAGCTTTACAAATTTTACTGTTGCTTACTCAAATTACCTAGTCAAAAATTAATTTTCTGTACTTATTAGATAATGCAGCTAATTCTTTTATTACAAGTATACTCTCAATTTCATCAAAATAAGACAGTTTCTAAAAAGAAAAAAGAAACATTTTAATGTTAATTGTTAAAGCCGAGTTAAAAGCATCAATAGTAATGATAAATTGAGTTAACATTAAAAGTCACTGGTTAAAAATATTAGAAGGTGACTATGAACATATTTTTAGCAAAAAAAAAATATATATATATATATATATTTTTTTTTTTTTTTTTTTTTGCGGTACGTGGGCCTCTCACTGTTGTGTCCCCTCCCGTTGCGGAGCACAGGCTCCGGACACGCAGGCTCAGCGGCCATGGCTCATGGGCCCAGCCGCTCCGCGGCATGTGGGATCTTCCCGGTCCAGGGCACGAACCCGTGTCCGCTGCATCGGCAGGCGGACTCTCAACCACTGAGCCACCAGGGAAGCCCTATATTTTTAAATATACAAATATTTACAAATTAAAAAAACCAAATTAAAAGAACTACAAAATAAAAAAGGAAAGGATATAAGCCAACAATCCACTCAAAAGGTGATAATTTGCACACAGGTATAATGATAATAATAATAATCTTCACTAATAATCAAAGCACAAAGCAAAACATCAATGCTGTACTACCTAAAGAAACTTAACAAAATTTCAAAATATTGATAATTCCTATAGGTGGGAGGCTATGGTAAACTGATATTTACACAACCCTTTCAGATAGCAATGTAGCAAGAATCACAAAAGTTTTTATATATTGTGATATATTAATACTACTCCTCACAATTTTTTTTGAAAAATAATCCAAAAGATAGAAAACATACACAAAAACAACAAAATTGCAAAGAAATTGAAGATATCTTGTGTCCAACAATATGCAAATGATTTAATAAAGTATGCTATATTGACTCAACAGGACATTGTACAAAAAATAAAATTTATAAATATGAAGTCTATGGCAACATGAAAAAATACTTATCATAAAATAGGTTAAAAAACCAAATACAAATATATATCTGTAGTATAGTTACAATTATATAAAAACTACTTATATCTATAGTATAGTTACAGTTATATAAAACTACTTATACATGAGAGACCAGAAAAGAGAGTGAAAAATTAAATGTTGTTTTAGAACTTAGATCTGAGTACTCTACATTTTTAATGTCTATCACACATATAAAGCATGTTAAAAATAAAGTATAATTTACATAAAACATTTTATGTCTGATATTAAAACACTGGCATTCATAGAGCAATACCAGGACATTAATAAAACCAGTTTAAGCCTTCCCTTAACTCCAAGTTCTTCAGACTAGGGCAGCCCTGTAATTTATCTTGGCTACAGGCAACTCTCTTATCTGTAAAACAATAGGAATTGTATTGGACCTGTGAGTCTCACATTTTTTAATCCTGCAAATCTTTGTTCAAACTAAATCTTATGTAAAATAGGTGAAAGCAGAGTGCTGTGGCTAAAGCATAAGAAGTATGCAGTGCTCCGGAGATGATTCCGTTCCTTCCCCCCTCCCTGAACTTCACCTCTGAAATTAGCAATCCCTAAGAAGGCTCTGAGAAACCCCAGTGAAAGCCAATTGATTAAAGATTTTAATGGTCCTTTTTTTAGCTAAAATATACTTATTGAAATTGTATGGTTCTCTTCTATTATATTTTTTCATGTGTGTGTGTGTCATATCCTCAACTAGATTGATTGTAAAGACTTTTATGTTAGAAACTGTCCCTTATAAACCAGCTTAGTTCCATTTAAATTTACTTTGCTATATACACTCAGAGAAAGAATCATTGAATGAACAAAAAAAGTGAAATGGTAAAATTAAAATATCAGCATTTTTATTTACGACAAAAAAACAAGGTCCAGCAATAAGTTGTTCCATCTTCTGGCTAATCAAAGTTATATATAAAGTACACATGGATTGGAAATTTTCAAAGAATTGTAATATAATTAAATTAGAATAATTTAGCCATATGGAACAGTATTTTCTGAGATAATAGCTTTAAAGAGAAAAGCCACCTTTTGGACAGAGATTCTATCGCTTCCTAAAATTCTCAAGATACTTTTAGTTCATGACTTTGATGGAGGCAAAGCAGGATTACTTCTTATATTCAGGTTTATTATTTAAAAATCTATAGAGGGAGTTGAAATTACCCCTGCGAAATCTGATGTGGCTGGCCTGATGGTTTCACCAAGTGAGACCCTGTGCCATAGGATTGTTCTCTCCTACCATGTTTGAAATTCTCACCATTAGAATCATTTCCTTAGATAGATGATTAAGGCAACCATAGAGAATATACATACTTTCCAGCAGGTAAAACTTCCATTAATCTTCTGTCATATGTTGGTTTATTGGATTTGCTAGTAGTCTGCCAAGAATATATAAAGAGCCCAAGGTTAAAGGATTGGAAAAGACATAACTGGATTAGAAAAAATCATAGCAGGGCCAAACTCAGGTAGAAACCAGAGCAAAAACTGTCTAGAATTGTGGAGGGTCTAGGGTAAATACTTGGACAGGAACAGATGAAAGGGGAAATTCTGCTTATCAAAATGGGAAATGGAAGTCAATAATAGCCAAATCACTTAAGCTATCTAACTGTCTTTCTAGCTGTATGACTCCTTTTGGGATCACTTACTTTGGGAACATTAGTTTACTATAATCATTACAACCCTAACACTTTAACTTAAATACTCTCTTATTTAATTCCTGTCTAAATTTTACCAGCAACAAAGATAAAAGAGAAAATAATCATAAGCTTGGCAGTCAGACAAGTCAGAGATAGGACTTCCAGCTCCATCTCTTACTGGCTATGTAACCTAAAGTAAATCACTCAAAAGAGTCTAGTGGGTTGAGCCCACTACATGGGTTGAGCCCACTACATGGGTTGAGCCCATTGATTCATGAGTCAATTCTTTCTGAGTTCAAAGCCCAGGGATACTACTTATCATGTGTGTTAAGTAACTCAACCAGGGTTAAGCCCCTAATTCTCCATTTCTTTATCTTTAAAATAAGGGTTGATGATGATGAAGATCTACATAAATATATCCAAATAAAGCCCTTTTCACACTTTCTAACATGTAGAAAGCACTAATAAATACCAACCACCATTATTATTAAGTTGCCTGACTTCTCTGGACTTTAGCTTGTCATCTATAAAGGGAAAATAATATATTTACTGTACTACCTATTTTCAACGGTAGAATAAAAAGCATAATGAAAGCACTTAGCACAATATCTCCACATTGTATCCACCTAGTAATCCATTCACTGTCCTTTCCATTTAAATCCTAAGTCTATTCTGAAGTGTTTCCAATGAGTATTTCTATCTTCTAAAGTGTATTTTCTATACACTCATTCAACATCAAATATGTAATGGCCTAAAATAACTGTTATATATCTATGATTTTTATGTACTATCTTTGCAACAATAATTATATCTTTGTAGAAGAAATTAGTTGTATTTTCCACTCAATGTCTACTGCCTCTCTAGTCATCCCAGAAAATTCTATAATTCTGATCTTTCTATGTGGGGGATCATTCATGCCTCTACTCTGAATCTATGTGCTTCTTGTAGAAGTGAATCTACTACCATTCTAGGGATGTGTCAGATAACTCAGGTCTGGCCAGTCTAAGTAGCTCATTCTCCTGATCTTGGGTTTGGCTCAGAAATAACACATGACTTTATCAGAGCCAATGAGACTTGGTCTTTGGATTTTCCTGTTTATTCTGAAAAAGAGGCATGTTCTTTTTCACCTGAACCTGAACCTAGGTGGATATAGGCCTGACGTTCCTTATTACCATGTGGAGCCTAAGAATAAATCATCATGAATAAATTCCAGATTCTACCATAATAATTTCATTTGAGTATTTTTAAATGTCAAAAAAGAAAAAAAAAGATTTTCCAGAAGGTGGACAAATCTGAGTTTACAAAATAAATTCATCAATAATAGGTCATTTTCATCTTTCTGTAGTACAACCTAGACATCACTTTTTTAAAAACTGAAGTATAGTTGATCTACAATGTTGTATTATTTTCAGGTACACAGCACAGCGATTCAGTTATATATATACTCTTTTTCAGATTCTCTTCCCTTACAGGCCGCTGCAAAACACTAAGTATAGTTCCCTGTGCTATACAGCAGGTCCTTGTTGGTTATCTATTTTATATATAGTAGTGTGTATATGTGAATCCCAAACTCCAAATTTTATCCCCCCCTCCTCTTTGGCAACCATAAGCTTGTTTTCTACATCTTATTTTATTTTAATTTTTTTTCAGTATGCGGGCCTCTCACTGTTGTGGCCTCTCCCGCTGCGGAGCACAGGCTCCGGAAGCACGTGCTCAGCGGCCTTGGCTCACGAACCTAGCCGCTCCGCGGCATGTGGGATCTTCCTGGACCGGGGCACGAACCTGTGACCCCTGCATCAGCAGGCAGACTCTCAATCACTGCGCCATCAGGGAAGCCCCTACATCTTATTTTTTTAATCTCTCCCTGAAAGCACTTGAAGATCAAGATTTCTCCCTTTGTTGCTTATCCATTGTCTTGCATATATTTGGAGATGATTTTGGTTTAATCCTACAATCTTCACTCTAAATATATGATTTGGTTAAGTATTATCCCAACCAAATGGAAAATAAAAGCATATTTTAAACAGATAATATCAGCAAAAAGGAAACATGAGCTCTTTTAGTAATATGTTTGCCTAAAGAAATATAAGGCTTTAGCCTACATCATGACTACAATGGGTGATTGAGCCCCTACTATTTGGCAATTCTCTCATAAAACCATCTGGAAATCTGCCAAAGATCTTATATGCAAATATTTTTGGCCTGGATTCTGAATAATTCCTTAAAGTTATTTTAAAGTATTACAGTTTATGGCTTAGTTTTTCAGAAAGAAGTCAGAATAAATTTTTAAAAATTGATGTCTCAAAGTTCTTTTTTTCAGTATCTCCTTAAGGAAGTAATTTTTACCAGATTACATAAAAGCAGAGGTCAGTAATCAACTTTTAATATATTTGATACTAGAAATACAAGCTATCAAATCTCAAGTTCCAAACCCTACATTATCTCCCATTTAAGTACAATGATGACAGTATATTCCAGCATTAATTTCTGTATCAGAGAATCATTCAAAGCTCTAAATCTAATACAACTAACAAAATAAGGTATTATAAAAATGGCAGAATTTCATAAGAGGACTGCTATAAATAAATAAATAAGTATACCTTTAGGATCAAACATCTTCCTTTGCATACAGATTTACATAAACCAAATAAAAGCCTTAATTTGTCACAAATACTGATATATCAATAGAGCAACGTTCTTAGGTTCCATACCCTGATAATTCTAAAGTTCTCTTGATACCTAAGTAACTAAAACCCTTTGATTAGGGTTTATTACAAATTGTTTATTCATCCTTTCTTCCATCCATTCAACCCTTATTATTTCTCTCTGGGTGTTAGACCCTAGGTATACAAAGAAAAATAAGATTCTGACAATTTGATGTTCATGGTCTGAGAGAACAAAGCATATAAAGAAATAACTACAGTTTAGTGTGGCAAATACTATGATAGAAACATGTACAAAGAATAGATTTGGAGCACAGTGGAGGGAACAATTTTATCTGGAGAGTTAAGAGAGAGTTCACAAAAGAAAAAACCTTTGATCTGGAACTAGAACCATGAGAAGCCTTCCACATTGAATTTACTCTATCAAAGGGAGATTCCTGGGTTGCTTAGGAATTTTTATTTCAAAGATAGATATTTATAATAGAATACTATCTTTTTTTAAGTTCCTAAAAGTATCAAGAGATATTCAAAAGAGAATTTTGAAATGTAACAACATGACTTCATATCAACTTAATTATATGACAAAAAGCATAATTACCACAACTACAACCTTAAGTCAACAAAAACAGAGATCATTTAGCCTGAGTTTGAAAGGGGAAAAGTAAGAATTAGGATCTTCTTCTACCAAGCAGTGAGAACTAGCTCTAAGATCTGAAAGAAGTTTCAAAAATAAAAACCACTAGCCAATGAAGAGCAAAGACTCAGAAATATTTTCAGGATGTAGGATCTACCTACTGCTGTGGTAGGGAACAGGAATAAGGAAGGATGTATCTTTCAACTCTGGGGACTCTACAATATTCCACGCTGTAGTCACTAAATGCCAGATGCCCCTTTGTGGTTCCCTTATGACTCCCACCTCTGAGGTAAAATAAGGAACACACACAGAGAGGATAAACCCCAAGGTTTCCAAAACACAGAGTCTGGTAGACATCTGTGGACCTGGTTAGGGTTGTTGAATGTGAATTGATTCTAGTATGATCTTAGTGGTCCAAGAAGTACATTCCCTCTTAAGATTTCTGAAATAGCTCTCTGCCTTTCAATGAATCCATTGCTAAAGTTCTTTTTCTATAGCACATCAGTTGCTGAAACAGTGATAATGATAGTTTTTAATTAACCCAGAAAGTTCAGAGGAGCAAGGAAGTGAAATGTGCCTTGGCTCCAGAGCATAAGCCAACTTTATAGATGAGTAATGTTAAAACTTCTCATTTGCCAGAAGCATCTCCTGGCTGCATTCAGAATCAGGACACCAACATCTACAAGACATTTGACAAACCATTTTTTTTGAAGTCTCCCCAGGGAATGAGGCTCCCCATTGTACTGTGAATAGCCATTTGCATGGAAAGACCAACGTATATTTCACATAATCTCCTGCTTCTAAATTCTTCTTGGCATTCTCTTCCTTTAAATAATAAAACTAAAATAAATCTATGCATCTAAATGTTAAAAAAAAGATAACTCAATCTTCATAGTTGAACATTTCCCCCTCTTCTCATTGTGTCCACAAAAAGAGGAAAAATATTCTCAGTCCGAGAGCCTAGGAAATATTACCAAATACTGCCTACAATTAATTTTTATGTTAGCCAGTTATATTTTTAAATTTTTCAGAAACTGTACAGATCAGATGTTGCACAATTGGTCTTCTGGTGTATCTCAGGACATATGAGAAAGAATTCCAGAAAACTTGGTAACTGCCACTTTCTCAAATGCCACAGAAAGAGGTATTTTTGGCCCAATGTGAGTCCTACTGGGAAGCTGAAAGTGATGGGCAAGGAGTTTATTCAGGTCCAAGTACACTGTACACTGTACATTCTGGACTTTATGATTCTGAGATTAATGATGTACCCTGGCCCAGGTATGAAAATACCAGCACATATCCCAGCAAAGTTATATCCTGAAATGTTTTAACCTCTCATAATTAAGGTTAGGCCATAACAGGTACATTTGAGCTTCCAGAAGTTCTGAACTGACCTTTATTAACCCAGACCTATCATCTGCAATTGTGTGAAATACTTTGGGGAGACCCAGAAACAC